>NC_058405.1:166656190-166956190 GCF_002201575.2 Neomonachus schauinslandi
CGTACTCACTGCCTGCTTCGAGAACGTTGCCAAACACATCTGACTTACCACCTCGCACACTCCCTCACCCAACTACCGTTTGGCTCCTCGGAGCTAAAAGATACTGGCACCATCCTGTACATTTTGTTGCTGGTGCTTTAGATGCTCACATGGACAGAAGCAATAACAAATGTGTCACAACTGCTCCCTGGCACTAGTTATCCTAAGATGGCATCAGTTGTAAGACAAATCTCAATTTCAGATGTGTTAAAATGTGAAAAAAACTACATCTTAAAATGGTAAGATATAACAACCAGTCGTATGACCTTGTCCAAGTTGCTTACCTTCTAAGCCACAGTTTTCTCCTCTTTCAAATTAGGTTAATGACAACTACGGCATTGTGATATTGAAAGCTTTCAGTGAGACATGCAAGCCAAGCATAAACACAGTACCTGGTACATAATTCGTATAGAATAAATAATTATTTGTTTATATCATGAGCCTATAGACTAGAACCCATGTGGAAAATTCTAAAGATAAGCTAAAGATTACCAAGTTTTAAGTTGCTTTCGAGGGCTCCTTAAACTGTTAACATCTCTATCTGATTTTGCTAGTTCTTAAATTCCACTGCCCTTCAATATTTTTCTAATGAATTTTGATTAAAAGAACATCAGTACATTTGTTAAAAGAGTCAAAGATGACTTTATGCATTTATGTATTTTCTGGTATCCTATAGAAAATGACTCAGTTAATGTTGGATAACTGAAGGAATGAATGATTCCAGGACGGAATAGCCCTAGATAGAGAAAAGATAAAATCTTTAAAATCTTCTAAGGAATGGAGGTACACTGGAAAAGTTTTTTAATATTTTAATGTCAGATTGTTGTCATGACATTTTAAAATGCAAATAATCATTCTATTGTATTGAATTCATGGCAGAACAAGAATTTATTACCCAAGTCTTAGCAATTTCTGAGCATGAAGAAGTGTCAAGTCAATATTTTTACAACTATTACTTTTTCAGATAATGTTAACTGCACATAATGAAAAACTTGCATTTTTAAATATATCCCAAGGGGATTTATTTATTTATTTTTTTGCCTATTCAAAGTTGTTATGCTAATTATTGCTTAAAGTAGCTGAAGTAAAAATTCCTAATACGGACATGGTTAAACTTGACACAGAGTAAATCCTACACCATTTAAAAAAATAAAACATCAGATCAATTGTTAAGAACACTTTAATTTCATGATTATCATTTATGTAAATTTCCTTTGATGTTCAAAAACACAAATGCTTAGTATTTTTTCACCTTATAGAACACCTATGCTAATATATGAAGGTTGGTTAATAAATGAACAGAAAGCTGAAACTATAAATAAAGTGAGAACATATTCATAAAATGTCCTTTACTGGTAGCCAAAATCTGGAAGATTCCTCAATATTCCTTAATCCTTTGATAAGTTGATACCAGCTGCTAAAGCCAGGGGGACTCTGCTAAATTAGATTATTAAAATTTTATTTAAAATTTTATACCATCTGTTTGTATAAAAGCTAAAATTGTTGTTCTTGGAATAAACAACCTGAGGACAATTCAGATTCTACCAAGGAAAACAAATGTGAAATAATTCTTAAACTAAAAATATCTGCCTAAAATCCCCAAGCAAGGTCTGCCACATCATTTTACCCACATTCCAAAAACAAACTAAGACTGGTCTTCCAAAATACAGACACCAAGATGTGTCTGATTATTCAACAATCATCTATTGAGCACCTGCTATATGCCAGGCCAGGTTCCCAGAATACAGCAATGAACAGGAAGAAATATTTCCCACATATATTTTAGTTTTTATTAGCTAATAGTTCATGATAGTGAATAACATCAAAGACTAGACTTTCAAGTGAAAACAAATGATATGAAGCAAAACAAACGAAGGTCAGAGAATTGGTAGTGACCTGGATGGGGAGAGAAGTAGTCAGAGAAGGACCCCATAAGTGGCAGTGAGCAGAGACCCAGATGATGTGAGGGAGCCAGGCATGCAGAGTGCTGAGGGAGGAGTCTTCCAAGCAGACACAACAGTGAGAAGTCGGCTCTGATGCAGGAATGAATGTGGAACATTCAAAAAGGGCAAAGAGACCAACGTGGTGGTTACAGAATGACTTGGAAGATCAGCAGGAAAGGGGGTCAGATAGGTAGGCAAAGGGCAAATAAATAGGATCTGTAGATATGGTTAGAAATTTAATTCTGTGTAAGTGTGTCTGAGTGTCGTTGGCAGGTTTTGACCAGAAAGGTGATATAATATGTGTATTTATGCTTTATGTATTGAAAAGATGAGTCAAGCTGTGGGAGTGGGAGTAAGCAAGTGCATTGAGGCAGTTACATTAGTCCAGGGAATAAGTAATGGGGCTTTCAAAATCCTAGGAAATTTCGAAGCGTGGAGCTAGCAGGACCTGCTAATGGAGACAATGGGTGAGGTGAGAGAAAAGGGAAAAAGATGTTTTATCCAATTTAGATGTATTTGTTTCACTTTCGTATTCATGTTGTCATTGGAGGTAAAGGCTGACACTCAACGCTGTATGAGCTCAACTAATGGTTTTCAGGTACAAAATCAAATCTGAATTCTAACTGCTATGTCCTTTGTAAATAATCAATGCCATAATTCTTAAACACTGATTTTTAGCACTACAGGATATTTCCAATTATCTTTGGCAGTAGAATAGGTTCTCAAAATTGAATTTCTTTCAGGTCACATTAATTTGGGGTTACTTTCCCAAATTTGTATGGTAAAAGGTATCATGAAATCAGGCAAAGAATGCGAGAGAGTGCCTCTGTGTAAAAAAAAAAAAAAAGAAAAAGAAAAAAGAAAAAAAAACCTCTCTAAACTTTTTTTCTACTTCCCAATCTATCTTGACATGAAATTGTATTAGTAGTCATTAAAAAATGATAATATTCTATTTCAGATGTATTTCAGGTGGGTCATTAAAGCCTCAATTAAACCTAAAAATAATACTGAAAAATGCAGCAGATGAATTTTGTGCTATAATTAAAATAGTCTCTAGTCTTTGTGGAATTTGGCTGGCTGGGTTGCAAGAATTTCTATGCAGATGTAAAATTCTGTCCAGATGTGTTCAGGGAGGCCTTTGCCAGCTCAGTGGTGATGATTTTAATCTTTTTCAATCACAAGATTAAATCGGAGATTAAGCATTGCACATTACTCAACAGGAATTCTTCTGCGCTCCTTTATATGGCATTGAAAGTATACGTTTAATTACCATCTTGTAGTGCTATACCATTTCTCATGGTCACATACTCACTTTCCTGTGAGTGAGCAACGCAAGACTAAAATGCAATCTTCCTGATTGGAACTTTTAAAAATATTAATATCCATGCCTTAAATAATTCGTAAGATATCTTGTTCCTGTAAGAAGAAAATCTTACAAAAATAATGGCCCCTTCTTGATAATGACTAAGCTCTGAAAACTTACTTTATCCTGTCCTTATCAAATCATTGGGTGACAGCAGCAAATCTCCAAAGGAAGAGGATGTAGGAGTGTAAATGACTATGGGAAATAAAGATGCTTTTGGTAAAAAAAAAAAAAAAAGAAAAGAAAAAAAAGTAGGTTTCAAGTTTAAACGTGTTTCTTTTACCCTTTTATTTTCCTCACTGATGACTGTTTTTTCCAGAACACTAAAGATGAATAATGCATGTTCTTCATGGTACATATAGACTGTAAGGTTGGCTCAGGGTGTTGCACCATTTGGACTCACATCCCACCCAGCCTTTTGCCTGAAGGAAGGATGCTATGACATCACTAGGTGCATTGAAAATGGAACTTTTTCACACTCATGTTCACCCAAAGCACACCAGTGAAAACAGATCCTTTAGTGCCATTGCTGAGGAGCTGAGCGGAACCCACTGCTGACTGTTGGAGAGAGAAGCGCCTCTTGTTTTTATTTCTTAATGAGGTATTCCAAAAGGAAGGGGTTACGTGAAGGGGTTTGCATAACTCACATAACTCTGCAAGTCCCATTTCAAAAGAAAGACAAAAACAAACGGTTTGTGGTTCTGTTGAATCAAGCAATGATGTTATGTGAATGTACTAAGAGTCCAAGATCACGGTGCTATGAGGGCACACTCATGCTTGTGAACCCTGGGCCAGAAAGAGAGCAGGTTGTTCCCAGCACTGATGAGCTATGTGTGCAAGAAAGAAGCTGCACCAGCCCTTCCTGGTGGACCCAGCACCCTGCCTGCTTAACAAAGCTGCCCCACTGGGGGGCTAGGAGAAGCTCCTTGTCCAGACATGCTGCTCGTCCCGGCCAACAGAGAGGAGGCTGTTCAGGGACAAGTTGGGGAGAGCTTGGATCTAACACTGGCTGGGGAAAACTAAGGGGGAAAAAGCCCTATTTTATTCTTTCAATACAGTTCCCAGCAGGAAGATCAGGATAGGAGGTTCCCGCCTGCTCCAGATTAAAGGAACCCGCAGTTTCCAGGTGAAGAAGGGGGGTTCCTTGTCCAGCATTCGCCGGGTCGGCAGCTTAAAGAGCAGCAAGTTACCACGGCAGGACTCAGAGTCCGAGGCTGAAGAGCTGCAGCTGTCCCAGAGCAGGGACACTGTCACTGACCTAGGTAACATAGAGGAGTGGGGTGCACAGGGACGTGGGGGGCAGGAAGACAGGTCCTGAATCCTGAAACAACTGAAGCCCATTTTTCTTACACATCAGGAGATGGAGAACAGAGCCACAGGCTAGACCTCACATTCAGTCTGAAAACCACACCGCCCTTTAGAGCAGGGCAAAATGTAGAAATTCCCATGGGGGCAGCTACCTAAATGTCCTCTGTGTTTTAAAGTCTCTATTTCACAGTCAGAAGAAGAAAACTCTCAGAGTGGAGAGATTTCGAGACCTGGCCGTGACCTTCAGGGGCGTCAGTTAATGTCTCAGGGGTTTGTTTTCTCCAACTATTTAGTGGGAATAATTCTATTTCCTCCTCGCCTACTCTGAAGGGATGCTCTAAAGATGGATTAAGGGATGATTATAAAGTATGTTAAGTATCTGAGCATGAGCTCTGTATACAATCAAAGCATTAGAGGTGAAGGTTGTCCCTGTAGGGTCCAAAGAGACTCTTGAATCCCAAAATGTGTTAGTCCAATGAGCCTGATGGTCATCTTACTAGCAAGAAAAAGAGTAAGCAAGTATGCGGATAGGACTCACCAGCTGCTTAGAATTTAGCTATCAGGTAAAAGTTAAAGTATATTTTCTTTGCCACTCAGGCCCTGTATGAGGAGCAAAATAGAAAGCTCTCCTTTCTAGGCAAGTTGTTTCAGAAGTCAGTCAGTAAATGTGGATAAATTATCAATCAAGTCTACTGAAATAGAAGCTGAGTATATCTAATCAAAGAGAGGTTAAAATAGGAAGTATTTCTACACCGACCCTCCCTCACTTTTGAAAATAACTAATTTATGCATTAGTTAAGATTCAGCTTATTTTTTAAGGAGACAATAGGGAAAAAAAACCCTGTGACTTCTTTTGTTACAGGCCTGAAGTTGTAAGAATGTCATCAATTACTTTGGGGAGAAAATATTTCAATTAATTATTTGAATTGGTTAGTTCAGCCTGAACAGTTGAATCAAAATAGGCAGCCCAGAGGCATGGTTTTGTCACAGACATGACCCAGGAAAGCTTTTAGATTTGAGGGCAAAGCTTTCTTGTGTGGTAGATAATGTAGTGAATTCCTGAGAGAGATGTCTGCAGGCTTTTCTGCAGAGAAGAGTTTAGACAAAGAGATTGTCAAGGATTGTCCATGATTGACCACAATTGCTTATAAATTCCCTTAGGTTTTTTGGTTGGGTTTTTCTTGTTTGTTTGTTTTGTTTTGTTTTGTTGTTTTTTGTTTTTGTTTTTTTGAGGCACCATCATTTTTGAGATCAGTCTGACAGCAAAGTGAGGGGGTGCGGAGAGCGTGACACTAGCCATAGTCACATCAGCAGAGGAGGCAGCAGCATGCTTATGGCCACTGCAGGTTGCTTGGTGTCCCTACTTAACTACACCTGCAAGGTCTGGGCAGTCTGGAGTGGATTTGAACACAATCAATAACTTGCTCATCTCAGCAATTCAAGGACTTGACTCTGTTTCTTCTCTGCTCCCATGTCTCAAAATAACAGAGATCGTAAATGTCTTTGCAATTGCCTGTTCAGCTGGTGGTGAAGGGAACAGCTCTTGTTAACATTCCTCCACTAAAGTCAGTGCTATGCCCTGTTAACCCGCTGGGCCGTGGTAGTCTGCCCTAGGATTCAAAAGCATGGACAACCCTACCATACTAACATGCTCTCCAGGGAGACCGAACAATATAACCTTTCTTGGCATTTTTCTTTTGAAGAAGGGAGTCCTTGGAGTGCAAGTGAGCCCAGCATCGAGCCAGAGGGAATGAGTACTGCTGGCACAGAGGAAAATTACCACAGGAGCATGTCATGGCTGCATGTAAGTAGGAATCTCAGAAAGAGACCTGAGATCAATTTCTTTTGGCATTGAGAAAGATCGATGGAGTAAGGACAAAAGAGTATATGAAAACCATCAATCTAATTTAGCCTCTAAGAAAAACCATAGGCTTCTATTTCAGCTGAACCTCTGAATTCTCACTAGGATTGGTATTCTGTGGGATCATATTCAGTTTAAGCTTAACGAAAACCAGAGTTTCTTTGTTATGGCTGGCTTGTGGGTCAACATAAGTCAGGGCAAACCCTGAGGGACCAGGTCAGTTTGGTGACCAAGACAGCCTAGGTACCACAGACGAAGCATTACCGTCAGCTTTCTACAGGTTACCACAAATGCCAAGAGCAAGATCATGGTGTCAGTCTTGTGTCTGTACACATCTAATTGTAAACCAGAACATGGAGATCCTAAGATGACAAAGGTTACACTTCAAAGGGCTCTTCAGAAATCATGGGCAGGAGGGGATTTCAGGGAAACTTTGGGCATGGATTAGAGTTCAAGGTTCGGGCCAGGCATGAGGAAAGAATGAGAAAGTTAAGGAAGCACAACGTCAGATCCGCAACTAGCAGGGTACTGCCTGCGCTGTTATTGATCTTAGGTATGTTCGGTACCATCTCTTCTGATTGTCATCTGACTTCCTGGTAGGGTCAGATAAGGGCTGGCTGGTACATAACGCTCCTCAGAGTTTACAGTGCTGTGTCTTCACAACTGGCTAATCCTCAGAACCTAATTTTGAGATTCTCTGAGGCAGCTATTTTTAAAATGAACTCTTTAGTGAAGTCCATCCTACATCTTGAAAAGCATAGAAAACCTACGTGTACAGCTCAATAAATTTGCACAAAGTGACAATCTGTGTAGCCACCAGCAGGTCAAGAACATTATCATACCTTAGAAGCCCTACACACGCTGTCTACCAGTCACTACTCTCCCCTAACAGTAACCACCATATCCCTGGTGGGAGATGTTGATAATGAAGGCCACTGTGCATGTGTGGAGGCAGGAGGTGTTTGGGAGCTCTCTGTACACTCTGCTCAATTTTGCTGTAAACCTAAAACTGCTCTAAAACAAAGTCTATTAATTAAAAAAAAAAACTATAGAATTATAGAGGCTCCCAATGATGCTATCTCCCTCCAGAGAAGACTCACCTTATACTTTGTCAGACAGTAAAGATCTCCTCAGTCCTATGAAAGACAAAGCTGACTTGATTTGTAGTATTGCTATCCACCTCCCACCCCCACACCCCACCCCCCTCCCAACACAGCCCTCCTGGTATGAAGCATTCCAAGGTTCCCAGTGAAAGTCTGGGGTATGCCCTCAGTCTTGATGGGTCAGAAACTCCAATTTTGCTTCCCCATCACAGTGAAACTGCCAAAATCTCCATTCTGCTTGTCAGCTGGTTTCTGCTTGGCTTCTTGGCTACTCAGTCAACAAATGCCTAGAAGGCAAGTGCCAAGTCTCATTTCTCCAAACCTCCCTTTTCTACTGTCCATTCAATTCTTCCCATTGGCAATTCTGAACTCCAATTTTTATCTTCCAGTTCTCATGAAATTGCCTAAAGCTTTGCCTGCCTCCTTGGCCACTTATGCCTGAAGGAGAAATGTGGCATTTGCTCACACTGTGCTTACTGCAGTCAACGCCCTTTCTCTCCACATCTTGTCTTTCAGGTCCTGACTGCCTTTGTTGAATGCAATCTTATGCATCCAAATATATATATTCAAATATATATATTAATATAGATGTGTGTATGTTAAACAACACACATTTATTAGCTTACAGTTTCTAGGGGTCAGGAATCCTGGCACAGGTTAGCTAGGTCCTCTGCTTTAGGCTCTCTCACAAGATGCAATCAAAGTATTGGACAGGACTCGGGTCTTATCTGAAAGCTTAACTGGGAAAGAATTTGCTTCCAAGCTCATGTGATTATTGGTAGAATTTCAGTTACTCAAGAACTGTTAGACTGAGGGCCTCAATTCCTAGCTGGCTATTGGCCAGAGGCCACCCTCATTTCCTTGCTCTGTGAACCTTTCCAACATGGCAATTTTCTTTGTCAAAGCCAATAAAGGAGAGTCTGGTAACAAGAGAAAAGTCAGTGTCTTATGCAATCTAATCACAGAAGTGATAACTCCTCACCTTTGCTGCATTCTCTTGGTTAGAAGCAAGTCACTAGGCCAGCCCATACTCAACAGGAGGTGGTTTCACAAAAGCATTAATACCAGAAAGTGGGATCACTGGGGATCATCTTCAAAATATATCTACCAAAAAGACATCCCTGAACATAATTTTTAAATTACAGATTTCTAGGTCATCTCCACCCCAGATATTCTACTAAATCAGAATCTTCTAAACTAAAGTCCAGTCATATGGTCATTTGTGTGTTTATTTGGTTTCAGTTGTTGTTGTTAAGCTTTCTTGGTGTTTCTCTTTAGTATCCAGATTTGAGAATAACAAGGGAAACCTTACAGTTCTTATATGTGCCCTGTTTCATACCAGTATGTACAGGAATAGCAGGGATGTTCAGTGAAGCTCAAGAAAGATCTGGATTTCTGCTCAGACAACACCTATTTTTTTTTTTAAACTTTGAAGAGTGCGAGATATTGCTATCTGAGTTTGACAGGGTTGTGGAGTTGATTGTTATTGTTGTTTTTCTTCACCTTAGAGTAAGCAGACCCTCTCATTCCTGAGGAAATGTGTGGCAGCCCTATCTAGTATGTTTGATTGGCTTTGTCCATGTAGACTTACTTTATGTTCTCCATCCAATATCGTACACAGTCTCTTACAGATTAGGTGTTAGGGTGGGAAATGGTTTTATGAAGGACGGATGCATTCAGAAGATTATTCTATGCATATTTGACTAGACTTGTGGATGTTGGAGAGTTCTTGCCTTTTTAGGAAGGCAACTTCAGAAGTTACAAACTCAAAGGCTTTCATTCCTTATCTTAAAAGAACCATATCCTTTAAAACAACTGAGTTCGGGCGCCTGGGTAGCTCAGATGGTTAAGCATCTGCCTTCGGCTCAGGTCATGATCCCAGGGTCCTGGGATTGAGTCCCACATCGGGCTCCCGGCTCAGCAGGGAGCCTGCTTCTCCCTCTGACCCTCTCCCCTGTCATGCTGTTTCTCTCTCGCTTGCTCTCTAAAAAATAAATAAAATCTTTAAAAATAATAATAATAAAATAAAATAAAATAAAACAACTGAGTTCTTGAATCCCACTTGGGAAGTCTAGGTGATGGGAGGATTTGAGCCAGATCAAACCCCAAGAGCTAGAATGGCTCAAAAGCTGGAGAAAAATTAATTTGTAGAGAGAAGAAATGAAGCATTATAGTTGGGTTCAGGGTCAGTTGAAGGTTATAGGCCAAGGTAGAAGACGCAGAAGTGTTTTCAATGCCACATGGGTAGGCTGGAGTTAACGACATCCCATGGCTGTCAAAGGCCAGCCAAATCCTTTGGCACAGAATTTCTCACCAGTTGATGCTCTTCTACCTGGCTCCTTCTACAACATAAGAGCTGCAAAAATAATGTGGTTTAAGTTTAGAATCTTTACTTGAAATTATTTGGAAACCATGCACTCCATAGTAATTGGTTTGAGTTTTTCAAGGTCACTTAACCTCTTCTTGTTTCAAAAAGCTCTTTCTATCAAGTGTGAATGGAGAGAGCCAAGAAGCCAAGTACATAAAGCCTTGTAACCCTTTGCTTTCTTGCGGGACTTAACGACTCACTGTGGTTTCAACCCTGATTGCCTGGTTGAGTCTCGGGGATATGTGTGTTCCAGGTCATGATCTTGCTGTGCAATCAGCAGAGCTTCATCTGCACCCATGTTGACTACTGCCACCCTCACTGTTACCTGCACCACAGCCGCTCCTGCGCCCGGCTGGTCAGAGCCATCAAGCTGCTCTACGGAGACACCGTGGACTCCCTCCGGGAGAGCAACAGCAGTAGCAGTGCAGCTCTCCGGGGCAAGAAACAGAAAGAGGTGAGTGCAGGGGCACGGGCTAATATGCCTCTGATAGGGAAGATGATGTCGCAGCAATCTTTTCTCTGGAAATGCCAATTTCAGGTCATGGCAGGTGTATAAACCAGGTTACAGATCCGTGTGATTTCGAACAAAGATAGAAGGTGAGCAAAGAAAGACAGGTGCTTTGTCTTCATGTCCACGAGCATACATGGAATCTTTTCCCAGGTTTCATTTTATTTCTGGGAATGAATATGAATTTGTAGGGGTGGTGGTGATGAGTAGGGTATGGTGGTAGACAGAATAATGTCTCCCCAAGAGGTCGGTATTCTAATTTCTAGAACCTGTAAATAGGTTACCTTAACGTGGCAAGAGGGGTTTTGCCTATGGGAATAAGGGGAAATTATCCTGAATTATCCAGGTGGGTTCATTGTCCTCATACGGGTCCTTAATAAGTGAAAAAGGAGGTAAGAGAGTCAGAGTCAGAGAAGGAGATGGGACACAGAAGCAGAGGGTGATGCAGGGCCATGAGCCGCGGGATGGGGCAGCGCCTAGAAGCTAGAAAAGACGAAGAAATGGATGATTCCCTCGAGCCTCCAGAAGCAACCCAGCCCTGCCAATCCATTTTCGATCTGATCTGGAAAGCCGTAAGATAATACATTTGTGGTGTTTTGCACCACGAAGCACTGACATAGTTTATCAGTTCCCTATTAAGGAATGAGTAATAAATGGCCCAACTGTTCACAGATAAATAATAGAGTAATCTAGGTCAAATCAGACAAAAGGAAACTCCTTTAAGAAACTCTTACATTTTCTAAGCGTTCAGCCGCTCTTTCCTGACAAGTACACCGAGCAGCTGAGCTGGCAGGAGCTGAAGACAGGAACCAGGGCTGCCGTGCTCCTGCCAGGGGAGCCCCGGGTCACCCACCTGCCCCACAACAGGCGCAATGGCCAAGACACCTGACCGAGTGCTTCTGGCTGGCCCTGCAGCTGCTCCTCACAAGTGGTTTTACAAAGAGATTTTGATATAATACCTATTCATTTCAGTGAGCATTCATTGTGCACCTGCTGTTGGCACAATATGAGACCAGATATTCTGGGAGAAATAAAAAATAAATAAGTAGTATTAGAGGGTCCTTCCCCTAAGGAGTTCGCAAGCCAGGTTTGGTGGGGTGGGGGGGAAGGTGATAAAATTCAAACCAAACAACTGGAGAATATGAGCAGTAATAAAAAATTTACAGTTGAGTCAGGCAGCAATTTGTAATGCTTTAGCACTCACAAAGGAATTTTTTTTTTAATTATAATACAGTTCATTGAAGAAATTTGGGGTAATACAAGAGATCCGAAAGAAAAAAAAAATCTGTATTTCATGCATTTCATAAGTGTGCCGTTTGCCTTCCGGGATAGGATCTTTTAGTATTTTTTTCAAAGCATGTATGTGAGGCTATAACGCAGGTATATATCACTGACAAAGGGCTTTTTGATTCTTATAAACCTTGTGCAAGAGATACTGTACTACCCACTTTACAAATGAAAAAGTGGAGGCTCAGAAGGGTGGGATTGTCACAGTTCACATCTGTAACATACATAGCTAGACTTTAATTTAGAAAGACAGAATATCAAATCCAGAGCTTTTTAACTAGACTCTATTGTATCTCATGGTTTTCAAACTACACATATTCTGAGGGAAAATCATCGGGGAATAGATCAATGTGGGTAACTTCATGAACTATCAATGATGTCATAAAAAATATATGTATATATATTCGTGTGTATATATGTATATAGATATGTATATATATTTTTATTTAGGTATGTTCTCCTTCATATAGAAATTCCCTTAGTTTTAGGAGAAAACCATGTATGTTGGAAGTTGCAAAAATATACCAACCTAAATTAATGTTCATTGTTCACCACACATGCTCTGAGATTTCTTACTGCTCCAACTATACCTTCACCTATAATCTGTATGTGGCCAAACCCAAACATCCTTCAAGATCCAACTCAAATGCCACCTCTTTCTTGAAACCATTTATGATCTTCCCAGTGTTGTTTTTTTTTTTTTAATTTTCATCTGGTTAGCTTTATTTTTTATTTTATTTTATTTTATTATGTTAGTCTCAAACAATGATCTTCCCACTGTTAACCACAGGGCATACTATGGTGGATGATTAATGTTATTTTCATTCCCTCCATCCTCTAAATTACAATGGCCTTTTTCTCGTGCTTTTCTCATTCTTCATTCATTAATTCATCCATCCACCCATCCATCCATCCATCCATCCATTTGTATATATTCAACAAATTTTTAAAGAACCTATGGACATGCTGGGTCCATACCATGTGCTGAGTGTAATAATGGGCAAAAGAGATATGGCTCCTGTCTTCATATGATACATGCAACCTAGTTGGAGAGACAGACATTAATGCCTCAGATTGCTGTGAAATTGGGAAAAAGAAACACACTGTGCTGAGACAGCTTATGAACAAGACTTTGAACTTGTCGGGGGAAATCAGACCGCCTCTCCAATAGAGTGACAAATGAGTTTTGACTGAAGGATGCATGGATGTTAACTGAATACAGAATGAGTATGAAGGACGTGGCTGGAGGAGCAGGGACTGTTGAGCACGCTGCAAGGGCAGATAGAGACCAGACCACGTAGGGCCACCCAGGCGGTGGCAAGGATTTTAGTCTTTATCCTTGGAGTAGCGGCAAGCGCTGAGAGTTTTATGATCACTCTGCCTGCAAGATGGGGCCCCTTATATCCTTATTTCTCTTCTGCCACCTAATTATAAACTTGAACCTGGCAGTCTTGCACACTGTTTCTTATGTGATACCTACCAGAGTTCCTTTCTTAGAGCAGAGGACAGTAAATATTGAACGGCCGAGTGGGCTGTCTAGTTCATGAGTGCCCTCTACCCCTAGCCCACCAAGGACATTGGCCCGAAGCAGCAGAAGAGGCTTGCCAACCTTGGGCATGCTTACATTTTAGAAAGACAAAGAGAAAGTAAAGCAAGAGTTAAATGTCCTCTAATCTTAACATATTTAAATTAGTCATGCAGGTGAAGAGCTGAAAAAATGTACTGAGTCTGCTGCAATAAACATTTTATTTTCAAAATGCCAGCCTCCTGTGCAAGTCTTTTTTGTTCTCTCATGATGTTTCCGTTTCCTGGGCTGAATGTGTCACATAAATAAACAATTCCCACATTTCTAGGGCCAAAATGAAAATAGAGTAGGCAATAAATCAAGAATAAAAGCAGAATGATTCTGATTAAAATGGAGCCTTATGAGCAATTGATATTTCATTCCTGTTTCCTTTTGAATTGGTTTTTATGGCAGAATATATTTGTGGCAACTAGTACATTTTGTAACCCATGTAACTCTGATCAATCTGCTAATGTACATTTCAGTGCTCAAAGACACACTGTACATCCTGTTAGTCTATTTTAGTGCACTTCCAAGCTTGAGGGTTTGGGGGTTTTTTTAAAGATTTTATTTATTTAT
Source organism: Neomonachus schauinslandi (assembly GCF_002201575.2). NCBI lineage: Eukaryota > Metazoa > Chordata > Mammalia > Carnivora > Phocidae > Neomonachus > Neomonachus schauinslandi. The sequence goes on from NC_058405.1 coordinate 166,670,114, forward strand.
TTGACAGAGAGAGACAGCCAGAGAGAGAACACAGCAGGGTAAGTGGGAGAGAGAGAAGCAGGCTCCCCGCTGAGCCGGGAACCCGATGCGGGACTCGATCCCAGGACCCTGGGATCATGACCTGAGCCGAAGGCAGATGCTTAACGACTGAGCCACCCAGGCGCCCCCAAGCTTGAGGGGTTTTTATAAACTATGTATTACCTTCACCAAAGAATTCTTTGATTTTTTCCTCGTATATACGTGTCTTGTCCAATGCTATGTTCTAAACAGAGTAAATGTTCAGTTAGTGTTTGCTGATGAAAAAAAGGAGTCGATGAAACATTTTTTTTTCCTTTCAGCCAAAAAGGATAGGAGGGTAAAAGGCGATACATGCCTGAAAAAGAAAGGGCACAGTGTCTGTAAATTCTGTGAAGCCAATGCAAGTGGCAAGAGGCCAGCTGATTTCCTGCAGGACTAATATTTTTCCAAAGCTATGGAAAACACTGTTGTGAGACCAAGACCAGGCCTTAGGTCTTGATTTCATCTGCTAGAATGTCTCCCCTTTCAAATTCACATGTCAAAGATGTGTGAGGCCCAAAGGTCTAGGTTACCTTTGCGGAAATAATTAGACTTCTCTTGGCATGAAATACGTTTCCGGGAAGATCTCTTTCCCAGAGAGCTCAGTAGACTGACTCCAGTTTTCTTAAATTTTATTCCTTTTTTTAATTTTTTTAAAGATTTTATTTATTTATTCGAGAGAGAGAGAGAGAGAGAGCACAAGAGAATAAGCCAGGGGGAGGGGCAGAGAGAGAAGCGGACTCCCCACTGAGCAGGGAGCCCTATATGAGGCTCAATCCCAGGACCCAGAGATCATGACCTGAGCCAAAGACAGACGCTTAACCATCTGAGCCACCCAGGCGCCCTCAGTTTTCTTAAATTTTAAGTACCACATTATTTCCCAGTACATCCTCATTCATGGCATTTGTCTCCTTTTCTGCTTACCATGATTTTTCATTTGTTTGCTTGTTCATTATCTGTCTCTCCTAGTAAGATACACTCTCCATGAGGGCAAGCATCAAGGGAGTTTTGCTCCACAGCACATCCCCAAAGGTTAGCCCAGTTCCTGGCATTTGGTTAAGTCCTAAGAAACACTCTTGAATTATTAAATGAGTAAATAAATTTTTTATTTAAAATAATTAAGTATTATGCCTCTCTGGTCAGTAATCTTTTGTTGCAAGAAACCCACTGAAACTTGTTCAAATAGTTAGAGTTTCTTCAAAGGACATAACAGAAGCTCATGAAACCAGGGACCCACCAGGAAAGAGCCAAACCCTAAAGAAATGAGAAGCAAAGCTGCTGTCCATATCAGAATGGGCATAGTTTCTCCTCTCTGCTTCTTTCTGCATCTCCATCTGCTCCCTCATCTCTGCCCCCTGACCAGCTCGGCCTGATTTGTTCATCTTGTATGTGACCTAAAAATCTCCAGTTTGCATCATCATTGCTCAGTCCCAGCAACCATCACCATATGAATCAGACTCTGTGTCCCTTAACTCCGTAGGACAGGAATTTGGTGGGCTCCACTCTTCCTCTTTGTGATCCAAACATCATGGGATAAAGCCCTGGCCAGTCAGAAGATTGGTTGTTTTGCATTGCACATTTAATCAATAGTGGTCAGAATGAGGAGAGAAGTCACAGAGCCAGATATGGTGAATATATGTCCAAGACATACACAGAGAAGAAAATGTCAGTGGTCCAAGATCTACACCATGCCACAGCGAGCATGCCCCAGGATCCCTGCCATCTCTTGGAGCTGTGTAGCTGCCTGCCATGGACCATAGCTCCCTCTGGGAGATTGACTCAACAATGAATGCCATCTTCTACTGGTGATACATTCTGTCCTTTGGTCTTGGATTACTAGTCTTGGGTTTCTTTACAGGTCCCAGCTTGATGTGTAATTCCAAACAGCGTATGCAACTTACAGTCCAGTGAAATTTCTTACTCTTCCATGAAACACTAATAACAAAAGATGCCTTCAGAACTAGCCTCCTCCATCCAGCAACTAGCTCTCTTCTAGCCAAGTTTTACATTGAGTTATAAAAGCCAAAAAGCAAATGATGATAGACTTGTCAGTCTGACTTAGGAGTCACACCAGTAGAGGGACTTGAGGACTTTCACAGTGTTACCCGAGTGCCCATCACCCAAGTACGCATCTTTGATACGTACCTTTCAAGCCTTGACAAGTCACTCAGAAGAAGTGACTAGCCCATCACCCTAGAGTGAAAGACCTGCCAGTTCCCTTCCCTTTCCTCTAACACAAGCATCCTAACGATGATGAGGCACCAGAACACACGATGCTTCCCAGGGAAGCGTGCAAGACTATTAAATATTTGATAGCTGAGAAGCTTGACATGTAGCTTCTGTCGCTAGTAAATAGGATTAAACAATCCTGCATTTCCCAGAGTGTCAGAGGCAAACATGAATGTTCACCCTTTTTCTTCTAAGCTAGTATCTGCCTGATTAAAAAAACCTACAATTTAACCAAGAGGTATTGTTCAAAAGTAACCCTGAAAAAGACAAAATGTCCAGCCAGAGGAGAAAGGGTGAAATATTAACAAAATTTGAAAATCATATTTTAAATCCTATTTTGAAAATCATATTTAATAACCTGGGGAAATATCATAAGATCCTAACGAAATGAGTTGTTTAAAATTGTGAGCCACATAAATGACATCCTCACCATTGTGCTAAGATGCACAGAATGAAAAAAAGGTTGAAAGGAACAAAATAATGGCTGTCACTGAGTTAAAGATTATAGGGATTTTTGTTTTCTTCTTCCAAGTTTTTCTGTGTTTTCCAGACATTCTGCACTTTGCACATATAGTTTTATAAGTAGAATAAGAGAGTTGCCCCTTTTAAAATAACTTGACTTTTTAAAAAGGAAGTCAAACACACCCCTACATTTATGTGGAAAATGATTGCCATATGATTTTAGAACAGTTTCCCAATTATAAAACAGGCATGGATCTTGCTGTATATTGTTTTTACATCCACAGAAAAAAAAAATGTAATGCAGGATTTATCTCCTCAAATGATACGTGTTCCCAAGTATGTGCCTCCACGTTTTTATCTTTAGAAAACACAGCAAGAGCTCTGATTCATTTGTTTCGAAGTAGATTCATTCTAAAAGTTCATTCCATACCAGTCACACACCAGATGCATTGTCTTCTGTCTTTTTGTCAGAGTTTTGAAAGACTTTCTTGGAACATTCATGTACTTTTAGATTTGTCTTTTCTTCCCAATTATCCATCTATAACACTGTGAAGCTCTGTTCACAAATTCTTAAGGATTTCCGTTTTTTCCTCAGCTTTGAGGGAGAAAGTGTTTCATTGACATGGAACTGGAAAAACAAATGAGCATTTATTCTGTGTAGAAGGATGGATTCCTTCTTTGCACAGCCCGGAGTGCACAAGGAGGAGCAATCAAGACTCGGTATAAATAAACGAGAGCCTGTCACCATTAGGACCGATCATTCTCCCAGCTGCTCTGTCCCCACCATCCCCTGGCATTTAGGGGGTTGGAGGAAGGAAACCCTGTCTCCTCTGTGTTTATGCAGAAGTCAGTTTTCTTCTGGACCCTGGTTCAGGAGACAATTTGAAAAAAGAGCTGCTGCCTCCTATAGACGAGTATGGTTTTGTTTTTTGTTTTTTAAATGAGTTTTTTTTTTTTTAAAGAAACCATTTTACCTTATAACTCAGGCCTAGATAATAAATGCTCTGAACTTGTACTTCCTTGATGAGTCTATCTTTTACTTCCTAACAGTCCTTTAGGAAATACATTCTTTCTTCTATGACCAAATGGCCAGGGTGTAACATCCAAACCTGTAAAGGGGGCTATTAGATAGAGTGGGTTTTAACTGACTTAATTTTTTAAAAGATGTGTGTTTTTAACAGCTTCATGGACTATAACTGGCTCTGAAACAGAAGTCAGGAGAGCCCTGTCCTTTTTTAATTCTGTTCACAGCCAGCTTTGTGACTTGGTCAAGTTATTCCGCTTCTTTGGACCCCAGTTTCCATCGTAGCTAAATATCTCTGAGCTCCCTTTCATTCCAAAATTAACTGTTTTTATCACTTTCAGGTGTGGTCCTATAAAGAGATTTACATCGTCCCTCCCATTCGATGAAAATGGTTGTTTGGAGAATTTGGGGGGAAACAGCCCAGCTGGCTTTTGAGAGAATGCAACACTCTTCATCACTTATCTTATGTTCTTTGCAGTGCTCAGAGAAGTCATGCCTACGGACGCCTTCTCTGAAGAAGAGAGTTTCAGAGGCCAACCTGGAAGGGAAAAAGGACTCAGGAATGCTGAAATACATCAGACTGCAGGTGTTGACCGCTGGATCAGAAACGTTCATGAAGCAGTAATCGGGAGGGGGCGCCAGATATCCCGTTTACAACGCTTGAGATGTCCAGAGCCACTCAACACAGTGTTAGCCTGAAGACCCCTTTAATTGGTGGGGAAGAGTGCCACCAAGTGTGCAAGCAAAAAAAATCCCTTCTTGTTAGCCAGCCAGCTTCCACAGAGACAGGGCTTGGGTAGCTCGGCTGGAACCGTGCCTCCTCCCACTCACCCCACTCCATGAAGCCAATCCCCCACCGGCATGTGGTGGCGATGCTCACCACTCTTAGAATGTGATTTTCTGGGTTCAAATCCCACAGCTGCCGCTCTGGCTCTGGGACCTTGAGCAAGTTGCTTAATTTCTCTTGCTCTTAGCTGCCTCATACATAAATAAAATGGGGATTATAACACTAGGCCCATTTCAAAGGATTATTGCATGGATTAAAAGAGACAGTGTATTTATCTACTTATGCAGTATTTGACACATTGTTATATTGTTATTACAACCTAACGTTTAAACCATTACATTGTATTCCCAGGGCAGGGGATGGGGCGGGGTGGGGGGTGAAAAACAGCTTGTTTTTCTGGAAAGATTTTTTTTTCTTTAATGATTTATTTCTTTATTTGAGAGAGAGCACGAGCAGGAGGGGCAGAGGGAGAGAATCTCTAGTAGACTCCACACTGAGCATGGAGCCCCATGTGGGGCTTGATCTCAGGACCATGAGATCAGGACCTGAAGGGAAACCAAGAGTCTGTCACTTAACCAACTGCACCACCCAGGTGCCTCTTCTGAAAAATTTTTAAAATGGTTAAAGACCTAGACTGTCCACAACCTACATTTATCACCTGAATAATCTGAAATAATGGGGACACCTAGGTGGCTCAGTGGTTGAACATCAGACTCTTGGTTTTGGCTCAGGTCACGATCTCGGGGCCCTGGGCTTAAGCCTTGCCACAGTCTCTGCGCTCAGTGGCGAGTCTGCTTGTGATTCTTTCTCTCTCCCTCTTCCTCTGACCCTCCCCCTGCTGGCATTTGTGCTTGCTCTCTCTCTCTAAAATAAATAAAATCTTTAAAAAATAAATTATCTGAAATAATGGATTAAATAGGATGTTTGTGGCCTAATCTAGGGCAAGAACCACAATATGCAATATTTCAAAGGGAAAATGTCATCCAAGTTCACTGGCTTAGAAAACTAACTTTCTGAATGGAACTCCTTTACAAATTTGAGGCTGCCCATTGTCTTCAGTGGACATCAGCTCCTAACAGAAAGGAAAACGGGATGCTTTGAAAGTCCACCAGCACTTTTAACACAAAGATATACTGGCTGGAGTCTTTCTTTTCTCATAGAGCTTATTCTATAGTTTATTCCTTAGGTGGCTGCAAAATAGTTTTTGTGGTGAAAGCATTATAAAATTAGTATATCTTTTGTAGTTATACATCAACTAATAAGGTATAAAGTTTATTATACACCATGCCAATAAATATGCTATCATTTTAGAAAGTATTTTAAGGTCATTTAAGGAAAGCAGGGAATGGAAGTGGTACTTGGGTTTCAAGAGGAGTCCAGCAGTCAATGTCTTCAGTGATTTTAAGACGTGCCTTCCACCTTTTCCCAGGTGATGAGCCTGTCGCCTGCTCCTTTATCACTGTTAATCAAGGCAGCACCAATTCTGACGGAAGAGATGTATGGAGACATCCAGCCGGCTGCCTGGGAGCTTCTGCTCAGCATGGATGAGCACATGGCAGGGGCGGCAGGTAAAGAAAGATCACCCATGACCCTGGTCGCCACTCATCCCAGCATTTAAGAAAGAAATGCATCCATTCCCTTTCACACCGAGGTCAGATGGACAACAATTGCTAGAACCTTAGACAGAGCTGGACACTATAGGGAGGGAGGCTGAAGTGCTAAGCACACCCTTTACTTTTTACCCCATAGTCTGCACAAGAGAGCATGTCTCTCTGAAGGCATTGCCAAATTATAAAAAATGATTTTCCCCGGAACCGATATTGTCACTATATTTCACAAAAGAGAAATTCTTTTTGTGTGTTGTGATTTCCCAGATTTACCGTGAACCGCCATCATGAACTTTATTAAATCATTCACAAGTGATGTTTTATATCCAAATTACAGTATTAAAACAAATTTGTTGAAATTTAGATGACCTATCCAAAGCCACATAGCTAGTAAAAGGTACGTGCAAAATGTGCGTTCTTCACCTTTTTCCACTTCTTTACATACTCTTTTAGTCATATAGAGTTGTTTTAATTGCAAAATGTATGTGGTAAAAATTCAAATAATACAGAAGTGTATGAAGCTAAAAGTACTTTCTCTCAGTCACTCTCGGTGACAATTTTTAAGTTTTTCAGGAATCCTTCTAGGGTACACTATGCACATATATATATACCAAAGTACCAGCGTATATGTTGTTTCTTTTTTCACACAAATAAGACATCCATAAAGTCTTTTGAACTTTGCAGTTTTCCTTTATACCTAGAAGATTTTTTTAAGAGTTTATGTGAAGAAAAATCTATCCAAATCAGGCAGCACCAAACTAGGAGTGTTTTAGAAGCACTCCACCAACAGGAGCCCAGGGAGAGGCTTTTACAGAAAAAGGACAGAAGCAAAGTTAGGTAGCTACTGATTGGCTGTAGCTAAAAGCCTAGTTTGGCTGTTTGTGACTGGTTGTCCTTAGCATTATGATTTGTAACCTTGAGGCGTTTAGAAGCTTAGATTTCATTTCCTTACATAGGTCACCACAGGATTAGAGCCACATCATGTTAATGGTCTCCTTATTTAATTAATTTAACAATTACCCCCTCTCGGTCATCCTCTCATACATGAGAGATCAACCAAAAATTTGGTATTAGTGCCACTCAGTCAGATAGGGGTTACGTTGCTCTTGTCTCATTATGAAACTCATAGGTTATGATGTCAGATCCTTAAAACAATTGTTTTTGCTGTTCATCTCATTGTCCATCTTCTTTCTGCTTCTCCAAGCACAGTGAGACCATGTAATATATGGTTGATGGTTGTGAACATGCAATTAAGATCATTGAGAGAATGTTAACACACCAGGGAGACTACAATGAGGACTATTAGGAATTTAATGCCAAGAGACTGAAGGATGCTTCTCAGCCAGGGTCCCCATGAACCAAGCCACTTGGTATAAATAGGTCAGGAATATACCTGTTCTAGCCAAGTGGCTTATTTGTTAATTTCTTGTATTCGCTACAATACCAGAGGTTTTGACCCAGGTGCAGCAAGGAGTATTTTATTATGGCGCAGCAGATTCTGTGTTCAGCTGAGAAGTAAAGCAATTCTATTCTCTAAAACCAAGTTAGCAAGAAAATATAGAGATTTTGTTGTACAGCTACAGCTTTAGCAGTAGATCCAGCCATAGCGGCCAGAGTTCAGGAGCACTGTCTCTCCTGTTCATTAACAGAGAAAAAGCAAGCAGCAAAAAGGCAACAGGAATGAAGGTTTAATATCAGAGATGACGATCTTGCTCTGGGATCTTGGGAGAGCTGTCCCCAAGATGCCATCTGCATCTGAGGAGGAACCTCCCTAGTCCATTTTAATTTTAGATCTCCAGCTGGTGTGCAGTTTCAAGAGTTTAGAGGATCTCTTTAATGAGGGATTTCATTCAAGTCCCTGAAGTTTGGCTGCCATCTGGGTAGTAAGGAGGAGCTGGTATGAAACGTCCTTCCAAGGACGTTTCAAGGGCAGTCTTTGTTCTTAGTGATTCCAAATCAGAAGGTGGGAAACATTAGTTTGGGGAGTTGTAGCCAGATATTTGAGGAAACTAGAAGAATTCAAGATCCAGTTTGGTATACAGATAAATAATGAAACATCAAAAACGATGAACCGGACTAGAATCTGATATCCACAAGTGTTACAATTTTTTATTGAAACACAATTTTTTCTCTATACTCACCCTCATTTCTATCAAAGATAATCACAGGAAGGCTGATTTATTTGCAGAAATAAGTCTAGTCTCATTAAACCTGGCCTGATTATTTATCTAAGTACAGTAGGAAGAGTGATTGCTCCTATAGGCTTTTTTCAAATCTGTTTTGCTGGAACTTTTTATAAGGAATCTTAGATTGGCCTTTTAAAAACCTCTCCAGGTGAAGAAGCCAAGTGAAGAATTCACCATTGGGCTTCACCTGGAATACCTGTAGATTTGGCTAAATTCCTCTCTTCTTGAGGTCCTCAGGATATCTTGAGTTTCCTGGGCCTGCCAGGAGATGGCCTTCCTTACCCACCTGGTAAGGCTGCAGGGAATCCTGTAAGCAATATACCAGGCCAATTTTCCCAATGAGTTTTTATTGGCACCATAAAGTCAACCTTAGTCCCTTAAAACTGTCTGGTCATATCTGATTTTATGCATCTTCTCAAATACAACATTCCAGTCAAACCTTGGTAATAAAACCAATGTTTCCAGTTGCACCCTGTTAATTGAAAACAGGTTCTTATTGAACTTATGCAAATAATTATGTTGTCATGAAAATAAGAATACTGAATGGGGCACCTGGGTGGCTCAGTTGGTTAAGCGACTGCCTTCGGCTCGGGTCATGATCCTGGAGTCCCGGGATCGAGTCCCGCATCGGGCTCCCTGCTCGGCGGGGAGTCTGCTTCTCCCTCTGACCCTCCTCCCTCTCATGTGCTCTCTCTCATTCTCTCTCTCTCAAATAAATAAATAAAATCTTTAAAAAAAAATTAAAAAAAAAAAAGAATACTGAATGAATTTCTGAATTCTGGAGGAATCAGTAAGGAGAAAAAGTAAATGTTTCCATTTTACTTATAGCAATATACTTTATAAAATTACTGTAAGTCATAGATAGCTTAAGAGAAAAGAGAAAAAACATTCCTTTAAATCTGGAAAAAGAAAACATTAAGGAACCAGCAATGTTTCAAAGAAAAAGGGTTAAAAAAATTAGAATCACCCTCATTAGTCCACTCAGTCTCATATCATTAATTCTTGTTCTACTTGAATTGTTTTTTCCATTAGTGCTGGAAATTCTTTTTTTTTTTTTAAGATTTTTTTTATTTATTTATTTGAGAGAGAGAGAGAGCACATGAGAAGGGGGAGGGTCAGAGGGAGAAGCAGACCCCCTGCCGAGCAGGGAGCCCGATGCGGGACTCGATCCCGGGACTCCAGGATCATGACCTGAGCCGAAGACAGTCGCTTAACCGACTGAGCCACCCAGGCGCCCCGCATGTGCTCATTTCTAAAGCTTTTGCTACATATAGCTAAATTTCTTTCCAGAAAGATGTACCATGTATGGGTCAGAATAACCATTTCACCCTAGCCTCTCCAAACATTGGGTATTATATTTTTAAGAATTTCTTAATAATGATAGAGAAGTTAAGGGTTATCTCCTTTTGATTTGTTTGTCTTTGATTACTAGTAAAATTGATCTATTTTTTTTAAGATTTTATTTATTTATTTGAAAGAGAGAGAATGAGAGAGAGAGCATGAGAGGGGGGAGGGTCGGAGGGAGAAGCAGACCCCCCGCCGAGCAGGGAGCCCTATGTGGGGCTCGATCCCAGGACTCCAGGATCATGACCTGAGCCGAAGGCAGTCGCCTAACCAACTGAGCCATCCAGGCGCCCTAGTGCTGGAAATTCTTAACCAGTTCAATTTTATGATATTACCATGAATCTTTCTGAAGATGAAGCACTTTCATAAAAGCATCAGAGTAAAACAGTAACTGTCTGTAAATAACAAAAAGACCTTTAAAAAAGTAGCCATGATTAAAGATCTGATGAGAGTTCATTTGATAAAGAAATATAGTTATATCTTGGTACACAATAATTTAGGATAATAATTGGATGAGAGTATTGACAACTTCCTAGAAAATAGGAACGATTTCTGAAATACCTATATTAGTAATATATTTCCATACACCTATAACTTCAGAAGTTTATTGTCAATTCTTACTTGACAGTGCTTCCACATAATTTAACATACCAAATAAACCTAGTTTAACATCTCTCTTACAAGGTGAGAGACAAATTCTTTGAGGTTTTCTAGGGACCCTCTGGGAAAACTCAAAGTTACTTTGAAATCAAAGAGACTTCATTTAGAATTTGATTTTGGGAAGCTGCCAAAATGTCAAAAGGCTTGAACATTTGAGTAAATAGGATCTCAGATCACTATGAAATAATACTTAATTATCTACTTAATTAAAGCCAAAATAGATTTTAAAGGCAGATATAGGGGAACCTGGGTGGCTCAGTGGGTTAAGTATCTGACTTGATTTCAGCTCAGGTCATGATCTCAGGGTCATGAGATGGAGCCCCATGTGGGGCTCTGCACTGGGTGGAGAGCTTATTTAAGATTCTCTCTATCCCTCTCCCCAGCCCCCTTCCTCTCTCTCTTTCTCTCTCTTAAAAAAAAAAAATGGGTTTTCTTAAGTGATCAAAGACCTGATAGAGACAACATGAAGCACAGTAAATTATTTTGGTATGACACAAAACCTTTGCTTTCCAGGTAGATTACTCAAAAGGTAAAAAAAAAACAAAAAACACTTTTCACAATCTTTTATGAAAAGCAGACCGATAGTCCAAGAAAAGTTTGGTTTTTCAGCCGAGACAAAACCAAATTCTAACTTTTTTATCAGTGTGTTTTTAATATTAAAACTCATTATTTAAAAACTTAAATACATCCATTCCAACTTCAGTCAGCTTAACCACATGTCATATTTACTTTCCAAGATTCCTTTTCTACAAATTTTCTACAATTTTTTTCATACCCATTCAGATTTTGTTCTACGTTTTTTAATCTTCCTCATTCTGGAACAAGGGGTCATTTTACTTTGCTTACCTATTTTTCATCCTTATTATTTCTAAGTTTTAGTTACATATATTGATTAGGGTTCTTAACCCTTAGAATCCTTTATTCCTAGTGATAACTAAGAAGTAAGCAGTTGTGGACTGTGATAGTAGCATTCTGTGGATTCGCAAATTTATTAATACATTTCACAATTTCTAAAAGTATATTCTTCCTCATAGTAAATCTTACATCTACTAATTCTTAACAATAATGTTTACCCATGAAAATTTCTTAAGACACAGAACAGTTCATCATTTTAAGTTCTCTTTCTTGCTGATAAATTCTGCAACAGAGATAACGTGAGTTCATCTGGCTTTTAGTAAACCTATTAGAATAAGAGTATTATATAATGCTGATAACTTTGATAGTATTGTTTTAATTAAATCAACAAACTTAAACTAGTTTTTATTTATCAAAGATTATTCTAGATCACATTGATGTAGGAAAGACGTTAGGGTTTGAAGCCAACAGCCAAGGAAGAATTCTTGAGACATCTTTGGTGCAAAGAGGTGGTTTTATTAAAGCACGGGGACAGGACCCAGGGGCAGAATGATCTGCACTGGGGTCAGGAGGAGTGGCCCATTATATACTTTCCTGATAAGAATTACCTCCCTGAGGGGTGCCTGGGTGGCTCAGTTGGTTAAGTGACTGCCTTCGGCTCAGGTCATGATCCTGGAGTCCCTGGATCAAGTCCCGCATCGGGCTCCCTGCTCAGCAGGGAGTCTGCTTCTCCCTCTGACCCTCCCCCCTCTCATGTGCTCTCTCTCATTCTCTCTCTCTCTCAAATAAATAAATAAAATCTTTAAAAAAAAAAAAAGAATTACCTCCCTGAATTTGCATTTCAAGGGAAAAACCAGATACAACACTTACATCTCAAAGGCATAGAGAAAGGATGTAAGTTTCTTCAAGAAGGGCTTTTGTTTCCTAAATCCATATTTTTCACAATATCTGAAAGCCTTTTCAGATGAATAGGGGTTTGGAGATTGGTAAAAAAAGGATAGTTGGGCTTTGAATTGTTTCTAGGGCTGCATTTCTGTTTTTGTAAAGACTCGATTTGTTAGACAGGTACAGTTGGTAATTCCTCAAAGGACTGGGATATAATTTAAATGTCAACATGCTTACCCAGCCATCCAACTACATTATCTTCAAATCACTTCTTTATATCCCAGAGAAGATCTTCAACTAAGATGGAAATCAAAAGATTCCCAGGTTCTAGATTTACAGCTATTTCTTTGGAATGTTTTAGTAAATCCTTCCTCAATGGCTTCAGAATGTTTTCCTTTCCCTCGGAGCACATAGCTTCATTTTGCCTTAGGAGAGGAGGCATTAAAAACAAAAGTTCCTATCAGGCTCTGAATATCAGTTTCCAATTTGGCCAACTTCTGACCATAGAGCTACTTAAAAATAAATCCTTTTGAATAACTTGTCAGGTTTCATCCGGCCAAACAGTAAATATTTCTGGCAGTATTGCACAAGGCCATGGACACATGAGGAGGCAGAGATGATGCAAAAGATATTTCCCTCCCCAAACCCAGAGCTACCCCCAAGTATAGTGAGTGCCTGGCTGAGACCGCTTTCCCTCTAGGGCACTTCATAAATGGATAAGCTTCTCTAAAATAGTTAAAAGTTATCCCCTGGGGCTACTGTCATTACCTTTAATAAGGTGAACCTACTTGTTCAGCCTTAAAATAAAATTTTATTCACCTGAGGCCTCATATTGGACCAGTCTGGTTTAGTTCAGACCTAGTCTGACCCCAGACCCAGCCCAATTTCTAAATCTGAATCAGTCCTCAGAAGCCAGTTTGACCCAGGCTAATTCTGGCCAGTTTTCAGACCCAGTATGGAAATAGAAACGCTGGCACGCCTGGGTCGCTTCGTCAGTTAAGTGTCTGGTTCTTGGTTTCAGCTCAGATCATGATCTCAGGGTGGTGAGATCCATCTCCAAGGTTGGGCTCCACACCCAGCTTAAGACTCTCTCTCCCTCTCCCTCTGCTTCTCCCCGGCTCCTCCTCTGTCTCTCTCTCAGAAAAAAAAAGAAGAAGTTAAAATAAAGTCTGCAATGTCAGGGGCTCCATAGGTACCTATACCTGGTTGTTCCTTGCTCCTGGGGGCCATCGGGGTCTCCTTCGGTTCCCTCTCATGATACCAGAACTGTTAAAAGATACACTGAGGTATACTAAAAATTTGAAGAGTTTATTTGAGCAAAAACCAATTCAAATGAGGCAGCCCCAAACGAGAAGTGGTTAGAAGCATTCCCTAGGAGACCATTTTTTCGCATTAGCTGGAAGATTCACCTCATTCTTTTTAATGCCTACCAAATATTTCATTGAATGGTCATAACAATTTATTTAACCTGGACTACTAATGGAAATTTTGGTTTATTAATGGCTTTTTATACTACATTGCAACAAATGTCTTTGTAAAATATTTCTGTTTGCATTAAAGCTTGGATTTTTCTTCTCTACCACATGTTTCTGAGAGAGAGTACAGGGAAAAGCACACTCCTCAAATATGAGACATATGGAAACTTCCATGGAAGATATGAACAGGTAGACTGGGCTTTAAGGAAAGCTAGAAGGAAGAGGATGGTGTATGCAAAGCCACGTGGGGTGTGGAAATGCACGGGGCTTATTTGGAAAGCCTGAGGAAGAATTGAGACTGGGGTGGCTTTTGTAGAGGGGTCCTCAGTCCATGGTATTAAACAAGTGAGTGGGACTCAGATTGTAACAGCCCTTGAATGACACTCATAGGAGTATGGACTTTCCACTGAACTGTGGAAAACCACTCATGGGTTCTAGAAAAAAGAGTAGTGTTGTATATACAGTATGCATTGAATATGGCAGCAATGAGTAAAGCAGTTCGGTTTTACATGGTTAGGAGATGTAAAGTTGGTGACATGACATTAAAGCTAATGAAAAAAGGGCAAAGGTAGAGATAAGCTTGGGAAAAAATCTGATCTTTGTGGCAGCTGAAGCAGTGAGCACGGATGGGATTTCTGGGGGAAGACTCTATGGAATAAAGAGCAGAAAGATGGGTACTAAGCCATTGGTCTTCCATACCTTCAGAGGACAGGCAGCCAGCAGCATACCCTGGGAAATGACCAGAAAAGTAGAAGAGCTCGGGGCGCCTGGGTGGCTCAGTTGGTTAAGTGACTGCCTTCGGCTCAGGTCATGATCCTGGGGTCCCTGGATCGAGTCCCGCATCGGGCTCCCTGCTCAGCGGGGGGTCTGCTTCTCCTTCTGACCCTCTTCCCTCTCGTGCTCTCTGTCTCTCATTCTCTCTCTCTCAAATAAATAAAATAAAATCTTAAAAAAAAAAAAAGTAGAAGAGCTCAACCTCAAACCATGCAAGCAAAGGATAGCTCTTCAAGGAGATGGTCATGAAAGTGTCAAAAATGAAAAGGAAACAAATGCTATAAAAAGTACCACTGGATCTACTGATTAGTGAGCATTATAAGAAAACTGCTTTGGTGCTAGGAATGAGGTGGATAAAACTCCAACCTGCAATGATGTAAAGAGAGACCGTGGTGTTTAAAAATTGAGACAGAACAGAGCACGCTTTAAAGAAAAGAAAAGAAGGGAGAAAGAGTGGAAATTTAAGGAACTAGTCGGATAAAGAAAAGGCTTATCAAACACTAATGGTCACAAGAGCTAACATTTCTTATAGAACCATAGCACACAGGTGCTCTTACTTGATCCCCGTAACAACCATTTTATACGTGAGCAAACTGCAACTCAGAGGGTTGAAGGGACTTATGCGAATGCACAGAGATCAGAAGCAGCGGGGCCGGGACACCAAATCCAGGTCTTCTGACTGCACACATAGATGTCCCTCCCATACGCCACATTGCCTCTAGAAAATAAGACATGCTTTAGAAACGTGTAATACTCTTCACGTCACAGAGCTCTTTCTCATACATTATTTTATCTTATTCTAACAACAAATTTGGAGACAGGTATCATCATCATCATCGACATTCTGCCCCTAAAGAAACAGAGGCTGAGAGAGGTGGAGACGCTCTCCCGGGAGCACAGAGCAGAGAGGTTTCAGAGCTGACACTCAACCCCAGCTGTCCTAACACAATTGTCTGAGTATGTTTTGATGATCCAGGAAAAAGTACAAGAGAATTTTAAATTATGTTTTTATGACTGACACTAGCTCATCCATCTATGCTACAGAGTGTATTTTTCTGCCCCGTTATTCATTAACTTTGTAACTTATTGTGGCACTTGACCTTTCTCTTACTGATATTTGACTTTTCCCAAAATTAAAAAACAGCAATGGTGTTATGATTCATGAAATCTCTTTTGGCTTCTCGATCTCTTCTATCTCTCAGAAGGGTGGAGGTTTCTAATACAGTCTACAATGTGGATTTTATTTTTAATATAACTGGGACACTTTTTAATGGACATTTTTGTGCACTGTCCCAGGATGACTATGACATGATTCTTATGATTTCCTAAAAAGGATATTTCAGTATATCATTTCCTTTTTTCATTTGCTTCCTCTCACATTCACTTTTCACTCTGAGCCAAAGGAAGCTTTGCTTGGAATGAGGTATTCTACTGAAATATCATGTTGCCGTTGCCTTCACCAGATACTGGAAGATTGTGGATGGCACAAAGGATCATGTTTGGTTTTCAGTGACTGAAAGAAGATTTGCTTTCACCAGTGCTGGTGGCCTGGCTCCCTTAGCTCAGGAGTCATTTTCAGGAGACAGGAACAACTCCCTGCTTCTCCCCATCCCCCAGGACCAAGCAAAATTAAAAGATGTGTAGCTGATGATTTGTTGGCTGTCTCTAGCTGCCATGTTCCTGCTGTGTGCGGTGAAAGTCCCTGAGGCTGTGTCTGACATGTTGATGTCCGAGTTCCACCACCCAGAGACAGTACAGAGGCTGAACGCCGTTCTCAAGTTCCACACACTCTGGAGGTTTCGCTACCAGGTCTGGCCCCGGATGGAGGAAGGAGCACAGCAGATTTTTAAGGTGAGGGATATTTCTGCCATAGGAATTAGATTTGCAAACCCAACCCAAGGCTTCTTTAAATCCTTGAGCCTCAAATCTACAGTGTATAGCCTAAGAGATGCTTCTTTTTCTTTCGCCTCTGTGATTATATGAGTAAAACTAACTCATATACGAATGAATTCTTGTTTTAAAAAATCTTGAAGTAAAAAAGAGTGGTAGAGCAAGAAAATCAAATTTCTATAAGCCATCCCAGAGGTATGCCCACAAAAGGTTGGGGTATAATCTTTCAGGTACTTTGTTATATTTATACAGGTATTTTTTTGGAGGATGGGATAATTAACACAAATAGAGATCATATAGTTGAAACCCTTCATTTTTTTAATGAGTAAACTGAGACCCAGAGACGTTCATCCTGTGCTTTGTAACATCATGTACTCTATAAGATGATTTCATAATTGTACTTCAGACTCATTCTAGCTTATTTTCCATCTTACCTCATTCTTCTGATATCAACTAACAGATCCCGCCTCCCAGTATAAACTTCACCCTGCCCTCACCAGTGCTTGGAATGCCATCTGTCCCAATGTTTGACCCCCCTTGGGTCCCTCAGTGCAGCGGGAGTGTCCAGGACCCCATTAATGAAGACCAGTCTGTGAGTAACAGGCACTTTCTTTCTCATCTCTTCAGGCTCTGTGGTATCCATGTAAGAGAGAAGGACAATGAGTGCATGAGACAATTTGTTCATTCTTGTCAGAAGAATGTCATAACACAGAAAATAAGCCATGAGAGGTCTTTGTTCTTGTGAATAGAATAGAAGGAACTAATATCCAGTAGTGAGCATTTGCAGACCTCCAAGCCAACACAGTTTTGTTCTATGGTCACAGTAGCAGCCACCTTTTACAACTATTAAAAGCATTAGCCATTGATTTCTTGGCCAAGGGTAGCACTTTTGTCTCTAGTTATTATAAAACAAAGATATTCGTCTAACCTGTAATACCTAAGCTACCCAAAAGGTAATGAGGTTGACCCTGGGTGAATAAGAAAAAGAACTGAGTTGGCAGCACTTATTTCCTTGTTGGGACTTTGGTCTATTCTTCATTTTGTTGATCATTAGTATCATCATCACAGATATCACTCCGAGACCTCAGATCTTGTGTACTCTAATATATCAATGCTGCATGTAATATAATTCATAAGCAGTTAAGTTTGGAAACACTGTCCATTCATAAAGAAGAACCAAGAATGTGTGCCTTTTGCAAAAAATGAGTGCAAAATAGGACTTTTTCACTTGTTGAATTTTCTGAATTAGAAGAATAATGTAGAAAATATGGAAAATCAATAAAAGGAAAAGAACATAGATGTGTTCTTTGGCCCAAATCCATGACTATCTTCTTGCACAAATTCCCATTGAATTTAGGGCAATTGGTATATAAATATTAAAGATTTTTTGATACACCACCCAAAATAGCCCCAGGAAGATTTTACCATTTTACCCATATACAATAGAACAGGAAAGTGTGCCATATTTATTCAAATTAGCTAGTATTATTTTTTTTAATGCCACTTTGAGTGGTGAAAAACAAAGCCATTGTGATTCTTTAAAAAGTCACTTGGATATATGAAGTTAGGTTGAACATTTTTACACATCACACTTTTGCTAGGCATTTCTTTGGAGAACTGTTTGAGCTCTTGACTTGTGAAAATGTTTATACCATAAATTCAGCTTCTGAATCACTGGCATAAGGATCTTTGATTTGTCTCCTGTACAGACAATGGATTCATTTGAGCCAAGTACATTCTCTATCCCAAGTTCGCAAGGAATTTGAAACCAAGACCCCTGATGCTATATCCAGTTTTCTTTCTCTCATTCCACAATTCTTGCCTTACCTTAATATAATAAATCAGCTTAACCCCTGGCATGCAAATAAATTGCCATGTGGCTCATCTAATGCCCTTAATTGCTACTCTGCCATTCAGCATAGGAAACCTTTAGTCTTATGTAAAGATCCTGTATTCAACCTCAGTAACCCTATCAACTCTCATAATTTCTATTCACTTTGTTTCTACAAATATTGTTAAGTATTTGCAGCGTGCCACTCTATTTATCTACAATAATTAAGTACGGTGTGGTAGACACTTGAGATACAAAAATGAAATAAATCATACAACTAATTGGTTTATGTGAGAGATCCCATTCCTCCTCCTCTCTGTGGTTCTCTCTTTTATTAACCTATGAAATAAATGTCCTTTATTTAAAACCATTTCAAAAAGTTGTGGAAAGGAATAGAGTATTAAAATTCTTTATCTGATTTGAATGTTTAAAGACTGGATCATTGATATCACCCCAAATTCTAAAGTTGAAATCCCAAAACTTACAGATATTCTTGAAGAATTATTCTGATTGAATGAAAATGAATAGCTTAGTTACACACAACCTGGAAACCTGGCAGAAAAACGAACAAATGGCCATGAAACTAAATCATGGGTGCCCTTCCATTTTCTGAGGACAAAGTGCCACATTTGTGTAATTCTATGGCAATACTCTTTGTGGCTGTGACCTTGTAGAGCAGTTTCTACAAAATAAATTGGTCTTCGTGTCTCCATAGAAATCCTTTTCAGCCCGGGCTGTGTCCCGCTCCCATCAGAGAGCAGAGCACATCTTAAAGAACTTGCAACAGGAGGAAGAGAAGAAACGTCTTGGTAGAGAAGCCAGCCTCATCACCGCCATCCCCATCACCCAGGAGGCTTGCTATGAGCCCACCTGCACGCCCAGCTCAGAGCCAGAAGAAGAAGGTGCCCCCTACACATGGGACTTCCTGGGGGGCTAAGTTACAGGAAATGGAAAGGACTAGCTTTGGAATAAACAGTACGGTTTTATGTGACATGAGGTTATATGTACCCTCTGTCTCTCTCTCACCTCCTGACACTAGCAAAAGAAAGAGGAAAGTTGTTGTGTTCTTCATTTTTGGAGTTGGCCTGTTTCTAGAGGAGGGAGTTAGTCACATTGAATGAACCAATATGATAATGGACCAAGCAGTGATTATGATTCAGAGAACAGCTAAATCCAGAGTGTGTATTAAAGTAAATGCAGTCAATCTTTCATCATTAAAAATGGGGTTAGTCCATTAACTATCAACCTTCACAAATGCATCCAATTTGTTGGTTGGCATCAGGAATAATTTACGAACCATTCTAATTCGGGGAATCTCTGCCCTGCTTTTGTGGAATCTGTGAGAATTTTCTGGCTGTGTTTCTAAAGGATTTTTTCCATTCATTAAGTACACTCTAAATTACTTAAGCCTTACGCTTTGAGCACAGTATATACTGGTGATGTAAGTACAGCTATAGTTGTGATGATGACAACTTTGTTACAAAACCAAAGGTCACATTCCCCATTTTCTTTGCCAGTAGAAGAAGTCACCAATCTGGCATCCCGTCGACTGTCTGTGAGTCCGTCCTGTACCTCCAGCACTTCCCACAGGAATTACTCCTTCCGCCGAGGGTCAGTCTGGTCTGTGCGTTCAGCTGTTAGTGCTGAAGGTGTGTCCTCTTAGAAATGTGTTATTTATTCCTCATGACTCATGTGTGTTTTGAAACATTTGCCAGTTAGTATTCTTATTACACTTCACTGTCTTCATTAAATAACTTGTTTCAGGACTTGAAGTTCAAAAAATAAATATTAGACTGAGTAGTACCCTAAAAAAAGTTTTTTTTTTTTTTTTTACCCAGCAATTGTCCTTTATAAATCGGCTCCATTTTAATTACATTGCAAATAATCATATTGCTGTAGGTTTTCAACCCTGGCTACACATTACAATCAAGTGAGGAATTTAAAAAAATACCCAGGTCACACCCAAGACCAAATCAAGATTCCTAAGAATGGGACCCACACATCAGTTTTTAAAATCTACTTGGGATGGAGATTCCAATGAGTGGCCAGGACCCAGTAGGATGCTTGAGGATGCTGTTCTGGAATAATTTAACGATCAAAAGAAGACCAGAGTTCATGCTACTCCTATAATGAAATCTGATTCTGGAGTGCGGGGGTCAGGGGACATGATACCCTTCAGTTCCAAGAATTTAAAAAATATGTTTTCTCTAATCATGAATAACTGTCTAGGACTCACTGCTCATGATTATACAAATTTCATCACCTGATTTATAAAGTCATTAAAAAGTTGTACAGAAACCAGTGGTCCTCAACCCTTGGCTGTATAACCCTTGGAAACTTCAAAAATGACCAATGCTAATTAATCACAACTTACAGGGATTGGGCCAAAGCCTCATTTATATTTTTTATAACAGATATAATTTTATTGAGGTATGATTCATGTACCATAAAACTCACCCTTTTGAAGTATACAATGCATTCGTTATTATGCAATATTATGCAACCATTATGCAATGGTTAGCACCTCTAACCATAAATATTTTAGAATATTTTCATCGTCCCAAAGAGAGACCTTATATGCATTACCAGTTGTTCCTCACCCACACTTTCTCCAACCCGGGGCAAGAAATAATCTATCTTCTATTTCTATGGATTTGCTTACTGTGTACATTTCACATAAATGGAGTCATACAGTATGTGGCCTTTTGTGACTGGATGCTTCCACTCAGCATATTTTCAAGGTTCATCCATGTGGTTTCATGTATCAGTTCTTCATTACCAGATAGTGTTCCCTTATATGGATATACTGCATTGTTTATTAATTCACCAGTTAGTGAACATTTGGGTTGTTTCCACTTTTGGCTATTCTAAATTATACTACTATGAACAGTTACGTACAAGTTTGGTGGGGTAAACTGCCAAGCTATTTTCAAAAGTAACTGTGTCATTTTACATTCCTACCAAAAAGTATGATTGCTCGACATACTTGAATAGTCAAAATAATCTTGAAAATGAAGAACAAAGCTGGAAGACTCACATTTCCCAATTTCAAAACTTACTGCAAAGCAGCAGTAATCAATATTGTGTGGTACTGACAGTAAATCAATGGAATAGAATTGAACAACCAGAAGTAAACCATTATATTCATGTTGATTTCGTGTTTGAAAAGGGTACCATGAAAATCCAATAAGGAAAGAATAGTCTTTTCAACAAATGGTGCTGAGACACCTAGATATCTATAACCAAAAGAACGTTAAATAGGAAAGCTTTGAACTGAGAAACGGTGTTGCATTAGAATGACAATACTGAGAAAAACACCCCGATTATGTATTTCTCTTCAGATGAGGAACACACCACCGAACACACACCAAACCACCATGTGCCTCAGCCTCCACAAGCAGTG
The DNA here is from genome assembly GCF_002201575.2 of Neomonachus schauinslandi. Lineage (NCBI taxonomy): Eukaryota > Metazoa > Chordata > Mammalia > Carnivora > Phocidae > Neomonachus > Neomonachus schauinslandi. The sequence continues at coordinate 166,691,583 of NC_058405.1, forward strand.
TTCCCAGCATGCATCTGTGCAGCAGTGCTCCCCATCGTTCATCTAATGGAAGATGGTGAGGTGCGGGAAGATGGAGTAGCAGGTATCAGTTTGACTAGTAAAACCATCAATAACTCTAATAAAATACTGAAGCTGTTATCTGATGGAGGATAATGGGGTGCTCTTGAAGACATTAACTGTTGGTCACATGTTGAGTTGTTTTATGTACATATTACAATTATAGATTTACAGTACACTCTAGTAACATTATTACTGTCTTCATCCCCTTGTCCCACTACCTTTATGACCAAGAAATTGCATTTAAAATAAATACTTGGATCCAGGAGTATTGTTGATGACCAGAGAACCAAAAACATTTATTTGGCCACATGAAAATCAAATAGGAATTCTGGCCACCTTAGAAATCTTAGCTAATACCTTGACACCACCAATGCCATCTGTCCCACTTGATTATCTTTCCAGATGTACTACCTAAAGAGAGTATCATATGGTTTCACTTATTTGTGGAACATAAGGAATAACAAGGAGGACATTAGGAGAAGGAAGGAAAAAATGAAGGGGGGGGAAATTGGAGGGGGAGACGAACCATGAGAGACTGTGGACTCTGAGAAACAAACTGAGGGTTCTAGAGGGGAGGGGGGTAGGGGGATGGGTTAGCCTGGTGATGGGTGTTAAGGAGGGCACGTACTGCATGGAGCACTGGGTGTTATACACAAACAATGAATCATGGAACGCTACATCAAAAACTAATGACGTATTGTATGGTGACTAACATAACATAATAAAATTAAATTTAAAAAATTAATTTCAAATTCTAAAAAAATAAAAAGAGTAGTTGCAAAATAAAATGATAAACTAGGGGTAAAGATGAGTGATGTTTGTGATAGACAACAGGTTAGTATTTTTAATGTTGTTATTTTATAAAGCCTTAGAGCTCAATAATGATGTTTTTAAACCCCAATAGAAAAATGGGCAAAGAATATAAATACACAGACCAATAGTCAATAAGACCTGTAAACAACATTGTTGTTTAAGAAAACAATGAAATTTTACATTTCATCTAAAAACGTGCAAAGATGTTTTCATTTTATTATTTTATTTTTTTATTTGAGATAGTTGACATACAGTGTTACCTTAGTTTCGGGTGTACAACACAGTGATTCAACTTCTCCGTATGTTATGCTCTGCTCACTACAAGTGCAGCTACCATGCAAAGATTATTCTAAATGAAAATATCCGTAGTTGATAAAGATTCAGGGAAAAAAGCATTCTCACACTTTGCTGATGGAAGTATGGAATTCAATACAAGTACTCTGGAACAAAGTTTCACAGTATGTGTCAAATACCTTAAAAAGTGTGAAAGCCCTCTGATACAGATTTTGACTTCTAGCCATTTCCTAGGGCAATAATGAGAACTATATAAGGTTCTATATAGGATGCTGCACATTATACGTTATTTAAAATAACAAATATTAGGGGGCGCCTAGGTGGCTCAGTTGTTAAGCGTCCGCCTTCGGCTCAGGTCATGATCCCAGGGTCCTGGGATCGAGCCCCACATCGGGCTCCCTGCTCTGCGGGAAGCCTGCTTCTCCCTCTCCCACTCCCCCTGCTTGTGTTCCCTCTCTCTCTGTGTCTCTCTCTGTCAAATAAATAAATGGAATCTTAAAAAAAATAAATAAATATTAGAGAAGAGTTTAAATGTCCAACAAGCAATTAGTTAATCATGGCACCTCCATATGACAGCATTCTGTGTATGTTAGAAATAACATTCTAGAAGAATATTAACGTTAAAAGTTTTTAATATATTGCTAAGTAAAAAACGGAGTACCAAAGAATATTTTCTGCATATTATTTAAAAATACATGTAAATATATATTTTACATATATGAAAGGGACATACTGCAAAATGTTTCGAGTTGTTTCTGTGATTGGTGGACTAACTAGTCTTACTTTTCTGTATTTTTCATGCTTTAAGTGTTAAATTGCCCTACTTCAGCAATTAGAATAAAAATAATATACAAAGATAGTTTTGCAATCAATTTCAACCTAAGAAAAACCCACACCTGTTTTAATTATTTATAAAGACACATGAAAGCTAAAGCTTATATTTATATACCTCTTGTTAATATTATTTATTTATATAGTTCATATTTTTAATTGGATGGTTGGTTTTCGGAAGCAAAATATTGGTATCCTTTGTTTAAAATATAGGCTGAATGACAAATTCATGCTAAATCCTATATTTCTAGTTTAGAAAACTAAACTAATTAAACCCTTTAGACTGAAAATCCTCCAATGCTTATCCACCGCTCACTTCTACCCACCTGCTTTCCTAGCTTGGGCACTTCTAGGCAGTCTTGGCCCAATCATTCTCCCCAAAGAAGAAGCACTTTCTTCACATTAGGAATAATTATTTATTCCTGAGACATTCTCATTAGAAGTGGGAGCCTAATTGGGACTGGCTTAACTACTTTATCTCACTGAGGGAGATACTATTTAAAGCATTCTCGTGAACAATAAAAGATCATCTCTAATTCATATGCATTCTAAACCAAAACATATTTCCTAAAACCAAATGATTACTTTAGAAATTTCTCCATACAACCAACATTGGAATATGATTTTAATTTGATAAATACTCATCACTCCTAATATTAGGGTAATTTCCAAAACAAAGATTCACAAATGTATTCTTTCTTTTTAAATTGAGATACAGTTGATATATAACATTGTATTAATTTTAGGCATACCGTATAATAATTTGATATATGTTTATATTATGAAATGTTACCACAACAAGTTTAGTTAACACCCATTATCACCTGTAGTAACAATTGTTTTCTTATAATAAGAACTTTTAAAATCTCCTCTCTTAGCGACCTTCAAATATGCAAGGCAGTATTGTTAAGGGTAGTCACCAGGCTGTACGTTATAGCCCCAGGATATATTTATTTATCTTATAATTGGAAGTTTTTACCTTTGGACCACCTTCACTCATTTACCCCACCCCCACCTCTGGCAACCACCAGTCTGGCCTCTGTGTCTATGAGTTTGGTTTATTTTAGATTCCACGTGTGAGATCATACAATATTTGTCTTTTTCTGTCTGATTGATTTCCTTTAACATAATGTCCTCAAAATCCATCTTCATTATCACAAATGGCAGGATTTCCTTCTTTTAAGGCTGAATGATATACTGTTGTAAATCACAAATGTGTTCTTTACAAAAGCAATTCTAAAATCTCAAGACTATCCTATACTTTTTAGTTACTTTTTTTTATAGGTGAAAATGTTCAGAAATAAGAAGCAAAGAGAACAAATATCTACCTTTCAACAGAAAGAGTTCATAGAACCTTGTTAAGGCAAAAAAGAGAGACTAATTAAAGCTTAGTAAATTGTTTGAATAGTGTATCTAACACTTTATCTCTATTTAAGACAAATGATCAATGTCCTCTCTCTTCTAAAGTGAGTGCTGTGGCCCAGCAAGTCTTATGGAATTGTCTGATTGAAGATCCATCAACAGTTCTTCGACATTTTCTGGAAAAACTGACCATCAGCAATAGACAAGTAAATTCCTCTTTCTTTAGAGTATAGCCGTGTAGCTATGTGTGTGAACACTGTCAAAAGCAAACAGTGGGCTTCACAGAACTATGCATTGAACATCAATGTCTGACACAGAGCAAATAAGTGCTTTAGGTAATGTTAATGATGAGCAGTACTAAACTTTGCTGTTTTCTTTCAAATTGGTCCATTGACTGATGTCTCCATATGTGTTTGGTACAAGAATAGTGATGACCCTAAGATACTGAAAGATTTTCAGTCTTTTAGACAAAGATTAAATTCAGTATAGTGTTCTTAGTAATGGGTACATTTCCTGAATTCTGATTGCTTAGTAGTCTGTGATGCAGGTAGGATTATTAGAATATGTTGAAACTGTCCATTACTCAAATCTAATTTAGCAGGCCACCTGTAAGAAGAGTATGCGAAATAAAAGTAGTTTTCTGAGCAATGGCAAAATACACTGATGATTAAAAAGTATTTGTTCATTTCTGGGTTATGGTCCTATTTGTTGGAAGAATTAAGTTTCGTTTCTGAAAGCTAAGGTTAATTACAGACATCTCTATTTATCCTCTCTCGACCTAGCTTTATCTCTTTGACTCAAAACCTAGGAAGCAGACCTGTGAAGTTCATTAAACTACATTTGTTAACTGGCTTCTCAAGATAGGTCTGCCTTACATTTTCATCACACGTGGAAGTCATAGCAAATAAAGTTGACTAAATGTACCGCTTTCCTATGACTTGCCTATGACCAATAGACACAGTCTAAATTCTTATTAAAAAAAAAAAAAACTTGTCTAACTACTGCTCAGTGATTCCATAGTTTAGCTCCTAAGAGAAGGTATAATAGTTGGTTTAAATACTGTTTAATAAGTATCACATATACTATATTAAAATGCCAAACATAATGGAAATTAACAAGAGGGAAAAGTAAGAGCCTCCCCCACTTTTTAAGAAGTTAATTTTATTTCCTACAGCGTGGCCACTGAATGAGATGTAGAAATTCTCTTCTTCTTTCAGGATGAGTTAATGTACATGCTGCGCAAACTTCTCTTAAATATTGGAGACTTTCCTGCTCAGACGTCTCACATCCTGTTCAACTACTTGGTGAGTTTTCGCCTCCAGTAAGTTATAAATGTTCATTTCCAATTAGGAAGCAGCAACATGAGGAAAAGGTCCTAGGGAATTTTTTTCAATAAATTCCCATTAATGATGTGACTGAAGGTAGATCATGGTCAGCTATATTCACCATTGTTTGTATGGGGAAGCCCCTCCTGACACACTACTTGGCATGTGGTGGGCACTCAATGTCAGTGTCATCTCTGTCTTCCTATGGCATTATACAACTTGCTTATGTTAGCTCTTAATTTTGGTTTTCTGTTGAGAAAACTTATATGTCATTTTAGTCATTTTTCCCTTTTCCTATCTCTCTTTTAAAATACACACACACACATACACACACATACACACACAGAGAGGCAAATATTGCCCTAGATAGTAAGTATTTGTGAGTGTATTTTTCCATAGCAACTATCTTTGCTTTAAACCATCCAGACAGCTCCTTCCTGAACCCTCCAGAATTGACCAGTTTCTTTAGGATCTCCGCCTTACACCCTAAATGGATACGCAGTTTGGGGGCTCTCAGCTCAATGCCTTTTCTTTGAAACTGCACCTTAATCCAGATAGATGGTTGCATGAATGTCTGTGTTGGGAGAACTTCTTCTTTCTCCCTTACTGTTGTCAGTCTCCTAGCAGGTAGAGAAAGAGAAGAGGTATCCACATGCCTCTGTAGCAGAATGAAAAATTTAACACTACAGCTCCTATGTGCCCAAAAATTGTGTAATCCCTTTCTCTTGTCTATGACTGATTTGGTTTTTCTCCTGAGTGCCCACCAGCTGGTTGACAAGGAAAAGAATATAAATAAGTGTCCAATCCAGTTTTAAGTTCAGACTGATAAAAAAATATAAATAGTAACTTTGGATAGTGTTCAGTCTCTCTTGGCTAAAAATATTTAGTCTCTAGGAATTCTCCTCCCTTCCAACTTCTTTCATCTCCAAACACTATGTGGGGTTGGAGAGAAAAAAAGATCTTTGTTGTTGGAAGGTGGAGGAGGGACAGCAAAATATCCTCCAGATGGAGAAGTCACTTTGAGAAGGAACAATGAAGCAAGCCACTCCATACCATTCATACGGAACTGTATTCAGAGTAACTTACTGACAGGGAAGATGGGGCAGACACCGATCCAAGGGCTAGGCAGCTATTTTCTAAGTCCAGACCTTAATCCACAGCTTTTATAGAGCAAGCATGGTGGTGAGGTGTAAGGGTAGTTATCTAAAGTGGCACCATCTGTGTGCCAGAAGGAAGCTCAGAACAAGCCTTCCAGCATTCTGGTCAGGACCTACATTCCCCTCCAAGGGGCCTGGGACACGTAGCGCCAAGGGAAGTCACTGACTGGACATGAACAAGGTGGAGGGCCAAGATTGGAGTCAGTATTGTCAGCACCCCCACATTTATTCAGCATTCTGTCTCTTGTCCAACGTTTGCTCCGGCTCCTCCCTTGGTGAGACAATGTTCTTTATCTGGCCGGTCACTAGATGCCTGGCTGGTGGAAACCAAAGCCCATGGCTGCTATGACTTGGGGTCTTCGGGCTCCCAGTGGTGCTTGCTGGGAGACAACCTCACCTCATCTCCTGCTGGTGCTAAACACCCCTCTAGGTTCTGGTTGCATGTCCCATATGGCTCCAGCTTAGGAAGACCTCTGGCTAGAGCATTATACTCAGTGACACCAGTCTATGGCAATTCTATCCAGAAAGCTCTCCAGCCAAGCATTCTGCTACTTCTGGGTCCTGCGTACACCACACAAAAGCCAAAGGTAGGTTATCAAAGCCAAATGTAGGGCCTTCCTCAGGTTAAGTATGTGCCCTACCATGTTTGTGTGGCATTCCGGTTGGTATCGAAAGGCCCCAAGGTGAACTTCTGTCAGAGACTGGAGGCAAATGCCCCTTCAGTGTGTCTGCCCATTCCCTCAGGTCCCTGGGTAGGAGAGATACTTATCTGGACAGTTGCTCTCCATTGTCCTTCAGCCCTGGGATAAGACGATGGACATTTCATTTCCTGTCTGCCGTACTCTTCCCTGTCAACTCCAAATAAGCCTTAACGGCAGACATAGGTCTTCCCAGCTAGGTAATTGACAAGCTAATAGAGAAAAGAGCTGGCAACACTTTGGCTTTGCTGTATAACCCTGTTTTGCATGAATATAAATTCCTATTTTTGCATTTCTCTCTAAATCCTTATCTTTCCCCAAATCCCAAGTACATGGATGCCTTGAAGGGACTAGAAAGGGGGTCTTCTAGTCAGAATGGCAAAACAGTGAAGGGTAGAGTCCTTTCTAAACCATTACCCATATTATATATCTCTTTTTTCTAATGACTGTTAAGGATATGTATAGTGGCATGTTGGGACCACTGACCCATCTCTTCTAATTTTGTTAGGGACTGTTTAACTTTGACCCTGTGGTCTTCACCCTGGGGTTTGAGCCCATCTGGGGGTATGTGAAAACTTTTAAAGGGATTTGGTGCTCAGATAGTTTTAAGGAATAAATCTCCAAATCCTCAACTTGCAAATATGCACTAACACTTCGTGAGCATGCCTGCCATCTCAAACATCATCCTCTACTGTCCACAAGAAAGGCCCACCCTGACCAGCCCAGATATCACCAGATGAATTGACAGATGTATAAGACAGAGAAAGAATCTGATATACTGCATGAGTTTTAAGGAAGCCTCATTTCTGATGGATCAAGACACTTTAAACCCATAGGACTTTCTGAACATGGGTTCTGTCCCTGTGCTTTAGTAAAATCACCTTCTTGCACCACCACCCCCCCGCTAACACACACACACACACACACACACACACAAACCCATAGGACTTACCACCTTTTCCTGTCTTTGATAGATTTCTCCTAGAGGTAAGGTTTAGCACTCATTAGGGTGGTTAGCCTTCAGAACCACCAAAGCAGATTAAGTTAGTGACCCTGTAGGCTGATTCAACACAACTAGAAAGTTTGCTAAGATTAAGAAATTTTTCAAGAAACAATCAATAAAGCCATGGGCGGAGAAAACTTTGATGTTACTTCTTTATGATTTTGCTGTGCACTGTTGAAAAAGGTAGTTAAAACCTCTTTCATCAAAATTTGTTGAAATACACATTCCAATTACAGTCAATCTGCCTTTTATTTCAGTGTAGAGAATGTTTAATATATTCTCCTATTAACAAAAAAAAAATTACCTTATGATGAGACCTTTTATTTTATTTTTTTTTTAAACTTTATTTATTTATTTGACAGAGAGCAAGGGGAGTAGGAGAGGGAGAAGCAGGCTCCCCACTGAGCAGGGAGCCTGATGTGGGGCTCCATCCCAGGACTCTGGGATCATGACCTGAGCTGAAGGCAGATGCTTAACTGACTGAGCCACCCAGGCACCCTGATGAGACATTTTAAATGTCAACCTAAATATGTGCAAAAGGACCCAGAGCTTTTCAAGATTTTAGGGGACACAAAGAAAAATCTGTTAAGGTCACCAATTTAGCCAAGCACAGTGTTCATTGGTTCAGACCGCTAGACATAATCCAATCTGCAAATACTGTTTCAGCAAACATCTTGTAGAGATTAATTTGGGGTGGCCTCAGCACCTGAACTACCAAGCGACTTGAAGCCTGGAAAAACAATCTTCTGCTTTTGTCTTAAATCACCATTTCCGTGAAACACAAAAATGTATGGCAACCTGTTCTGGTTGGTTTTCTGGTTCCACCCTCTTGCTCACGGCCATTGAAAAGTATTAGAGGAAACGTTAAACGGAGAATATGAAGGCACAAAAGAATATTTGATTAAGGAAACAAAAGCCAAGGAAATGAGAATGTTTGCTCAGGATTATTGTGGTTTTGTGACCTCTCCCTGTTCTTTTAGGTGGGATTAATCATGTACTTCGTGCGGACCCCCTGTGAGTGGGGGATGGACGCCATTTCGGCCACCCTGACTTTCCTGTGGGAGGTGGTGGGTTATGTAGAGGGACTGTTCTTCAAGGATCTCAAGCAGACCATGAAGAAGGAGCAGTGTGAGGTAAAGCTGCTGGTGACCGCTTCCATGCCAGGTAACCCACTACTGCTGCTGGATGACATAACTTTTCTCTTTGTTTAAGAGTATAAATAACCCTTTTAAAGTCCAACCGCCTCTTTCATTCATGAGAAAAATTTCAGAGTCCTGACCCTGGTGTTGGGGGCTTCAAAGAATTTTTGTTTAATACAATCTGAAGAAATACAATAGACCCTTTAAAAGTCAGAGATTGCCAGATGAAAGGGGAGACATCAGAACCAATCCACATGAATCAGTCCTTGAAGAGCGGCCAAGGTTGAAGATGTATTTAAGTCTATCACACAGGGCCAGCTGAACGGGGAGCCTTTCTGAATGAATGTTTGGCACTGCAAGGGGAATGATACTGTTTGCATGGCATGGACCCCAGATCTTTGCAAACTCTATGAGAGATGGCTTTATGAAAAATTGGAAAAGGGACAAGCAGGAAGAAAGGAGAACAACAAAAGAACATGAAGTGTGATGTAAACTTGAGCTACGGTTCCCTTTCACTCCTGATAGCTTGCTTTTCTTTAAGATAGAAATTCTTCCGAGTCTTTATCCTGGTGCAGTGACTAAGAAAATACCAGATGATCCATGTATTAAAATAAAGAGAAAGGCACAATTATATAAAGATGAGAACACAGGGTATGCAATGTAGAGGCCTGCATTAAAGTCATGTTACTCCCATTTATTAATACAGTTAGTATTAGCTAAAAAAAAGTACGTCATTTTTCAAGCTTTCTTTACTCATGGGTAAAACAAGGATGTGATTCATACTGCACAGTCATGAGTAATCAATGCGTTTACGTAGATAAAATACTTGCTGTCATACCTGACTCATAGCAAGTGTTCCATAAATGGAAGTTGTGTATTTATATGTTCGACAGGTTATCCGACAAGGTGATCAGTTTTTATTATAGCAAAGAAACTCATGTTGTCATTCATAGGCTTAAAAACAGCTCATTAAAAGCCAAGGTATATTGGGCGCCTGGGTGGCTCAGTCGGTTAAGCGACTGCCTTCGGCTCAGGTCATGATCCTGGAGTCCTGGGATCGAGTCCCGCATCGGGCTCCCTGCTTGTCAGGGAGTCTGCTTCTCCCTCTGACCCTCCCCCCCTCTCATGTGCTCGCTCTCTCTCATTCTCTCTCAAATAAATAAATAAAATCTTTAAATAAAAAAAAAAGCCAAGGTATATCATGATGTTCACAAACACTTATAATGAATGAATGAAGTAGAATAAGTACTAACTCCCTAGCCAAGTAGAATACAGAAAATGTAAATTTAAACTGCATCCCAGGTACTTGTCATGGTTTTGCTAATATCTCTTTTTGTATTTTCTCAACCATTACTGCGTGATCATCTCATTTAAAACACAGGGATATATTACTTGTTGCAACACATAAGGTTTGAATTCTGACTTTTCTATTAAATAAATGTGTCTTTGACTAAGTTACTTATAAGTTCTTACTTGTAAGAGTCCATTTCCATTGTTTTGTCATTGGTAGAATGAAAATAATAATACCCATACCATAGGGTTGTTGTGAGATTTAAATATTATGCACATAAAATACATGTCAAAGTATTGGGAACTCCATAAATGGTAGCTTTTGTTATTTAGTCAGTAAATAAGTTTAAAACATCTATTTTAACTATAAAAGAGGGATATTAGGGCAACACACAGTTTACCAAAATCACTCACTACAAGTAACAATCATAACAAGAAAAATATCAGCCCATTGATAATATTTTAATATTTTGTGCCTTAAAGATAAACTTTCCTAGAGTGAACTTCAGCTTATGATTGTATTTGCCTTCTGTAGGTACCAAAACCTTGGTGGTTCATGGGCAGAATGAGTGTGATATCCCAACCCAGTTACCAGTCCATGAAGACACTCAGTTCGAAGCCCTGCTCAAGGTATGAATGGCTTTCAACAGAAATGATTTTTAAAGCACAATGTCTGTGGCCACTTCACTGATCATCCCATTTAGAATTAAATGGCGTTTTCCTATCTTCAAACAAATACATGCATTGACTTACCTCTTGTAGAATCTGCTCCGCTATCGTGTACCTCCCCCATTTCCTCACATGATTTTCCCCACACCTACCGACATCATAGCTCTGCTTTGAAGTAGGTAAATACATGCCACTTCTCCTTCAGCTGAAGCAGCATCTTGACACTCTCAAGCGTACTAGCCCCCTGGGAGTGCTGTCGATTCCTGCTTCAGCGCTCCCTGACATCACGTGGGGGTAGTTCTGGAGGTGCCCTGGGGTTGCACACGGAGGGAGCTAAGACAGGCTCCGTCAGCTGCTGATCCTGCCAGAGACCCTTTCTCTGGCACTTGGTTGCACGGTATACAGTCTGACTTCCACGGACAGAAATGGGTGGAGAAGCAGAACATATATACCTTAGAATAAATCGGGTGAGTCAAGAAAGTCCTTTAATGGTTATGGCAGTTGTGACCCTTGGCAGAAAGCCAATCCATAGTTACACATGCCTGTATGGCTTTTAAGGTAAAGTACTACAGCTATTCCCCATCTATCTGGATTCCAAACTTTTGGTAAACTGATTTCCTGGAACACAGCTCCAGGCCAAGACGGAAGCAGGAAAGACCTCTGAAAAATTCAGTTGTACCAAACGTGTATGTCTTATTTCGGTACAAAATGCCTCCTTCAGGCCTTACCCAGACGTCTCCAGAGAATTACTAAGGCCCAGTGAAGCAAACTTCAACAACCACTCCATTTTCCTACTCAGGCTGAATGGCAGGAAGGTAAACAGAGTAAGTCCCAACCCCGGTTCTACCATAACCAGCGTGACCTAAATTGAACAGGACCTCTCCAGGCTCAGATTCTTTTTCACCAGTACTGGGTACTAGAGCAGGATATACAAGTTACCTACATGGAAGGCACTGAACTCAGAATACAGTATACAATAATGGCTCAATGTGTTGTAGCTTGTATTATTTTTAATGGCGTTACCGAACATGCTTTCTTCCTGACATTGAGACCGGTAGATGCCACTGTACCTCCACAGTTCACTCTGCAGTCTGAATTTATAATTGCACATCTTTTAGCACTTTGAGAGCAGTTGGTTTATATTACATTACAAGTCTGGATTATATCATTCTTTGGGCAACTGTGTATTCAAATCCAATATGTATCCATATATATATATATATATATATAAAGTATATAAGATCTAGGGTGCCTGGGTGGCTCAGTTGGTTAAGCGACTGCCTTCGGCTCAGGTCATGATCCTGGAGTCCCTGAATCGAGTCCCGCATCGGGCTCCCTGCTCGGCAGGGAGCCTGCTTCTGCCTCTGACCCTCCCCCCTCTCATGTGTTCTCTCTCTCTCATTCTCTCTCTCTCAAATAAATAAAAAATCTTTAAAAAAAAAAAGTATATAAGATCTATAATCCTTTTAAGTTACCTTGTTTTGGTATTTGTATCTTTCAGCTTACTACCTGGCACATAATATGTTCTCCATAAACATTTATTTATACTTACTGTTCTAGGAGTGTCTGGAGTTTTTTAATATCCCAGAATCTCAGTCAACCCATTATTTTCTCATGGACAAACGATGGAATCTTATCCACTACAATAAGGTGAGACTGCACAGTGATGCACTCCTGTTGAGTTGTGTCGGAAACTTGTCATGCCTTTCCTGAATGTTGCTCTCACTCAGGGAGGCATCGTTGTTCAGCGGTTAGGAGTATGGCCACTTAGGTTACACCACCTTACTGTCAGTGTAGCTTTGGACTAGCCACTGTACCTTTGTGCCCTTCATTTTCCTTGTCTGTAAAATGAAGAGGATGATAATAGTATCTATCATAGGTTGCAATAATTAAAGGAGATAAGGCAAATAAAGCATTCATTATTATTACCTCCTGATGAAAAATTAAGTTGCCCACATAATAAATATGTGTCTACTTGGAATTTTAATGTCCTTGTTATTCCTCTTTTTATTATGTTGAGCATGACCATGGTGACCTGACCTAATGACCAAAGGGCACCTCAAGACATCACTTTACAGTGACCTTCTTCCTCCAGAATGTCCTTTATTAAATTGCCTTTGGCTCCTTTGCTCCTGATGTTGCACCCTAGTGTTTGGAAAGGGTACTAAGCCTACGTGGTTTGATGCTTTCCTGAGGTGGGCGTTTACTTTCCATAGGATTTTATAGAATTGGAGTGCATAAAATGAGAAAACCCTTAGAAAATACATAACTTTCATTTGACCTTTGGGTAAAGAGGAAATTAGAGTAAAATTTAATCATTTGATAATCATCTGAACTCTTTTTTTTTTTTTCTCTCTCTCTTTGTGTAATCCTGCCACAGACGTATGTTCGGGATATTTATCCTTTCCGGAGATCAGTATCTCCACAGCTGAACCTGGTACATATGCATCCAGAGAAAGGACAGGAGCTCATTCAGAAACAGGTGCCTGACCACCTCTATTTTATTATATGGTTTTGCCAAGTCATTGGGATAGATGATCAGTGAATGTGTTGCCAACCCCGAGATTCTGATTCTGATACAGTCCTCTCTCGAGAAAGTGGATGGGTAGGCCCTTGGTCAATAGTTCCCCAAAATAGTGTGTTAGTTTTCATAAATTGGATCATAATGTAAAGGCATCAAAGAACACTCATTTGGATTAATGCTATGACAAATCGTTGTGTCTAAACACTAGAAATCGGGCGCTTGGGTGGCTCAGTCATTAAGCGTCTGCCTTTGGCTCAGGTCATGATCCCAGGGTCCTGGGATCGAGCCCCGCATCGGGCTCCCTGCTCCGCGGGAGGCCTGCTTCTCCCTCTCCCACTCCCCCTGCTCATGTTCCCTCTCTTGCTGTGTCTCTCTCTGTCAAATAAATAAATAAAATCTTTTAAAAGATAAAAAATAAAAAATAAACACTAGAAATCTTCGAATTTATTTACCTACTAGTTTCCAAGTTTTCTTCTCACATTTTTATAAAACAGGATTGGAAGTACACAAATGCAGCTCTTGGAAGTTTGCCACAGAGGTTTACACTGGTTGGGAAAAATAAAATAAAAGGGATCAATGTATTATGCCTGGGAAAAGCACTGAGCTAAGGTACAGAGACTTGGACCCAGTCCCAGCTCTGCCACTGATCAGTCACCTGACCTTAGGCATGTTACTAACTTCCCTTAAAACAGGAGACAGAATCAAGCAGTTGTACTTAAATTTATGATTGAAGAAAAGAATAAGGAAATTCACTATTTTGTATGCAAAATATAGCTATAGTCCACAATTCTTTTTTTTTTTTAAGATTTTATTTATTTATTTGAAAGAGAAAGAATGAGACAGAGAGAGCATGAGAGGAGGGAGGGTCAGAGGGAGAAGCAGACTCCCCACGGAGCAGGGAGCCCGATGCGGGATTCGATCCCGGGACTCCAGGATCATCACCTGAGCCGAAGGCAGTCGCCCAACCAACTGAGCCACCCAGGAGCCCTATAGTCCACAATTCTAATAATGATACAATTTTAATATGGTCTATGTGTTACATTCATTTATTTATTTTTATTTTGTATTTTTTAAGATTTTATTTATTAGAGAGAGAGAGAGAGAGTGCACTTGCATGCACCCAAAGGGGAAGGATGGTGGCGGAGGGAGAGGGACAGAATCTCAAGCACACCCCACGCCAAGTGCACGCGACAGGGGACTTGATGCCACAACCCTGAGATCATAACGTGAGCCAAAACCAAGAATTGGACCTCAACCCACTGAGCCACCCAGGCACCCCCATATTCATTAATTTTTAATAAAATGTCTAAAGAATTTCAGGATAATTTATCATTTCAGTTTTTCTGCACAGTTTTCTGCAAGAAGGTTAATTTGGCATCAAACTATTCAAAAACAACTTCATGGAATGAATGAGAATGGCATAGAATTAGACCACTTAAGTAATTAAAAGTATAGTTAGCATAAACTACCTGAATTGCAGTTGAAAGAGGAAAATAGTGCAAGTATTACAGAGTGTGTGGTCTTGGGTCTAAAGTATACATAACTGTAAGGTCTTAAGTGTATATAATTTCTGAAATAATTACCCCCAATTATCCCAGCCCTGATTTTGGCAGCAAAAGAATTAAAGCCATTATCAACAATAGCACTTCACTAGTGTGTTCTTTTTATGTCTAAGAACATGTTTTTAAAAATTGCATAAAATGGGGGCACCTGGGCGGCTCAGTCGTTAAGCGTCCGCCTTTGGCTCAGGTCATGGTCCCAGGGTTCTGGGATTGAGCCCCTCATTGGGCTCCCTGCTCAGCCGGAAGCCTGCTTCTCCCTCTCCCACTCTCCCTGCTTGTGTTCCCTCTCTCTCTGTGTCTCTCTCTGTCAAATAAATAAATATAATATTTTTTAAAAATTGCATAAAATGGAGCTCTCGTTCTGTGTACACTCCAAGTTGGAATTTTAAGATTTCTCTCTGAGTTCTGCAGGGAGATAGTAGTATGCAAGCCTGTGGTTCTGGCCCTGGAGTTTCCCTAGCAGCTTCGGACTGCTTATGGACCTCCTCATCACACTCCCTGCCCACCCATCATCAACAGGAAAGGAACAAAGAGAAGGGACCAAGAGAATCCTGTCTGCGCCATTTAGGCCCATCAGCTTTTGTCCCAAGATAGGTTCTTCCTGGATCCCATTTCAGTCCTTTTTTTTTTTTTTTTTTAAGATTTTATTTATTTATCTGAGAGAGAGAGAATGAGAGAGAACACATGAGAGGGGATAGGGTCAGAGGGCAAAGCAGACTCCCTGCCGAGCAGGGAGCCCGATGTGGGACTCGATCCAGGGACTCCAGGATCATGACCTGAGCCGAAGGCAGTCACTTAACCAACTGAGCCACCCAGGCGCCCGCATTTCAGTCCTTTTTTAAGAGAAAAGCCCAGAACAGCTTAGGGTATCTGTGGAAATGGTAGAGACACTTGGAACTGACTGACTGGCTCCTGTTGGAAAAGGTCTTCCATATTATGATATCCAAACAAATGGGCTCTATTTCATATGGAACGATTCCTGACAATGCTTTCATTGTGCTCCTCCAGCCTGCAAACCCCTAAGAAACACTTCCTTCTGGGGAGCAGGCGGATACAGGAAGTGAGAGTCAATCAAGCATTGTTTGCTCCATCTATGTGGTAAAGAAAAAAAACCATTTCTCCCTCAATTCAACACCCACCCCCCCTTGATTTTTTATCAGCCCTGTTTGCCATGAAAGATTTTACTTCAACGTCTTCACTCCTTTTAATCTCAGAGTTGCTAATTCTACGTTTCCTCTGCTCCTGCTTTTGTTTGCGGCTAGGTGTTCACTCGGAAGCTGGAGGAAGTCGGGCGGGTTTTGTTTCTCATCTCCCTGACGCAGAAGATCCCCACAGCCCACAAACAGTCCCACGTCTCCATGCTCCAGGAAGACCTCCTCCGACTACCCTCATTCCCCCGAAGTGCTATTGACGCTGAATTTTCACTCTTCAGTGATCCACAAGGTATCAAGAAAAAAAAAAAGCATTTCTTTTCTTGGGCTTCCTATGCCCTTGTTTGGTCCTTGGCTGGAGAGCATCTGAACCAGCAGACAGTTCTCTAAGGCAGTGCTTCTCAGCCCTCAGTGCATCAGAATCACCTGGAGGACTTGATAAAACACAGATTGCTGGGCTCCACCCTCCCCAGGTTCTGACTCAGTGGCTCTGGCATAGAGCCCGGGAACTTGAATTTTAGCAAGTTCCCAAGGGACGTCGATGCTGTGATTCCAGGGAGCAAACTGAGACCACTGTTCTTAACTAATCATAAGCAGGATTTTTGGGGGGGGTTTTTTTATTTAAATTCAATTAATTAACATATAATGTATTATTGGTTTCAGAGGTAGAGGTCAGTGATTCATCAGTCTTATATAATACTATGCTCACTACATCATGTGTCTGCCTTAATGTCCATCTCCCAGTTGTTCCATCCTCTCACCCCCCGCCCCCACAGCAAGCCTCAGGTTGTTTCCTATGATTAAGAGTCTCTTAGGGTTTGTCTCCCTCTCTGGTTTCGTCTTGTTTCATTTTTTCCTCTCTTCTCCTACGATCCTTGGTTTTGTTTCTTAAATTCCACATATCAGTGAGATAATATAATTGTCTTTCTCTGATTGACTTATTTCGCTAGCATAATGCCCTCTAGTTCCATCCACCACGTCGTTGCAAATGGAAAGATTTCATTTTTTGATGGCTGAGTAGTATTCCACACACACACACACACACACACACACACATACCACACATATTCTTTTCCATAAGCAGTTGAAGGGTATAGTATGGTATTGTTAGGGTAGGTAGTAGTAGGCATTGTTACTTGACTAAGTGAAGAACAGGTGTTCATATGAACTTCAGGAAACAAAACTCATTTATAGAAATCAGGACAGTGGTTGCCTCTGAGTTGCGGGGGATGGATCTCCTGGAAACTTTCTGAGGTAATGAAAATGGTCTATGTATTGATTGGTGTGTTGGTTACATGAGTGTGTATTTTTGTCAAAACTCACCGAACTCTCCATTTGAGATCCGTGTATGTTTGTTTTACTCTATCTGAATTAACACCTGAATGGAGAGGGAGATAGAGACAGAGAGACCACAAAGAGGCTCGCTTCAAAGCCTTGCTGTGTGACTCAATTATTAATTTGAGATATTTACAATTAGCCTCCCAATGTTCAATGTCTTCTTCACCCAGAAGTTCCAGAGCAAATAGTAGAAAGAGCTCTCGTCTGTCTGTCCAGGAATTCAAAGATCTAGAACCAGTCCCAGCCCTGCCCCATTTCCTTTCTGAAACAACTGATTTTTTTCCTCAATGCCACAGCTTATTCAGTGCAACATGCTGCAAATATCAGCCCTGTCTGGCCTCCAGAGTCGAATCAAGGAGGTGATGATGGAAGTCCTTTGAGAACCAGGGAGTGTGATACCAGCAGCAGCAATGTGTGCTGGAAGCATTTCCGCAGTACATCTTCCCGTCCCAGAGCTGGAACAAATGGGAAACAGCAGTGCCCCCCCGCCCCCCGGTTTGATGGCCCTCCCACGCTGACAGGATTGGCGTGGGGCTAATTCTGTCTCTGCTGTTTTGTGTTCTCACAGCCGGCAAGGAGCTGTTTGGCCTCGACACTCTTCAGAAAAGCTTGTGGATCCAGCTCCTGGAGGAGATGTTCCTGGGCATGCCGAGCGAGTTTCCCTGGGGAGATGAAATCATGCTCTTCCTCAACGTCTTTAACGGGGCTCTGATCCTCCACCCGGAAGACAGCGCCCTGCTCAGGCAGTACGCCGCCACCGTCATCAACAGCGCTGTGCACTTCAACCACCTTTTCTCTCTCAGCGGCTACCAGTGGATTCTGCCCACCATGCTGCAGGTGCTGTGGCTCTAGCCTCCTCATCAGAAAACCAACTGCCCGTGCGGCAGGTCAACAAGACCTGTACTACAACTCTTTAAGATGGAAGTTATCTGCTTTTGTGGCAGCAGAAGGCACCAAATGAAATCTCCCCAGAATTTTCTGGAAGGTCACAATATCCCGTTCTGTCTCTCCTGAGCTCTCCCAGACCTGGGATAGGCTTTCCCCTTTTCTCTAACCACTCTTTGAGTGGTTCTCAAAGTGGGGTCGCTGGACAAGCAGCATCAGCATCCCCTGGGAATTTGTTAGAAATACACATTCTTGGGCCCCACCCCAGACCTACTTAACCAGAAACTGTGGAGTCAGGGCCCGTTCATCTGGATTCTTACAAGACCCCCGGGTGGTTCTGATGCCCTAGAAGTTTGGGAATCACTGCTCTCTTTACTCAAACGTA
This sequence comes from Neomonachus schauinslandi, assembly GCF_002201575.2. Taxonomy (NCBI): domain Eukaryota; kingdom Metazoa; phylum Chordata; class Mammalia; order Carnivora; family Phocidae; genus Neomonachus; species Neomonachus schauinslandi. The sequence goes on from NC_058405.1 coordinate 166,710,069, forward strand.
TGGCAAGTGTTCCGCTGATGTTTCTCCTGAGAGATTTTCTGATCTCTGTCTGAATCGAGATTTCCGTTGCTATTAAATTTGCTATGCTGAGATCGGAGGAGGTGAAGTCAGCAGGAACAATTTCCATGTACCCATGTCTAATGTGTATCTGGCTACGTTTAGGAGTAATGGATGAAGTTCAGACAGAGCCTAGGGGCTCATCCCAGTCCTCTGCTTTTATGGAAGTTTTAATAAAAATTATAAAAGTAATACATGCTTGTGCAAAGTGGAGTTTGTTCAACCTACCGGGGCAAGAAATGTTCTTTAATATCAGGCCTCTCTTATTTTTAGATAGTTGGAACTTTCTCTATTTTTATAAACTTTTTTACTGATTTCCAAAAACAATAAATGCTCGTTATAAAATTCAGAAGATAAAGTTTAAAGAAGAAAACAAAGATCACCTATAATCCTCCTTCCTAGATAACCATTATTTATACTTCTTGAAAATCCTTGCACTCTATCCTACTTTTTTTTTTTAAACAAAAGTTGGATCATACCACATGTTCAAGTTTGTTACCTACCTTTCTCACATCACACTAAGAATATCACGGGCTTTTTCTCATGTAGCTACATTGAGTGCTAGAGCATCTTTCTAATAACTGCATAATATTCTGCTGTATGCATATACCATGATCTACTTAACCTACCCCAATTTAAATTTCACTTGTTCAAAATTTTCCACTTTTATAAGCAAAATTGCAGTAGGAATTCCTCTATATCCGTCTTTGTACCTTTGTCCAATTTGTTTCTTGAGGTAAATTCCTAGTGACACACTCCCTGGGAAAAAGTATATTCATGTTTATTACCAAATTTCTCACAAGAGAGATCATACTGTTTTATACTCCCATCTACCAGTTTATTAAATTAGCCACTTCTCTCCATGCTTCCCAGGGCTATGAGGTGTTTTTGTTTTGTTTTTGTAGAGAGAGAGAGACTGTGAGGGGCAGGAGGGGGGAGGGCGGGGCGGGGGTGGGGGAGAGGGAAAGAATCTTAAGCAGTCTCCACGCTCAGCACAGAGTCTGACATGGGGCTCAATATTAGGACCCTGCAAGTATGACCTGAGCCCAAGTCAAGAGTCAGATACTTAACCGACTAAGCCACCCAGGCGACCCTCCATTGCTATGAGTTTTAAAAGCAAACACAAGTTTGACAGGCTGCTAAGGCATGTTCTGAATATGTGGCATTTTTCCGCAGGTGTACTCCGATTATGAAAGCAATCCCCAGTTGCGTCAAGCCATCGAATTTGCCTGCCAACAGTTCTACATTCTACACCGGAAGCCATTTGTGCTCCAGCTGTTTGCTAGTGTGGCCCCTCTCCTGGAGTTTCCTGTAAGTAGACCAACCCGATGAGGAAAGCAAAGGCTCTTTTAGAGTCGGCTGTGGCAAGGGAGTTCGCCACCGTCACCTGTGTCTTGGCAGAGACTCAAAGGCAGACAGAGGAGTAAGGAAGTTTTATGGTGGAGAAAAGGAAGGCTTCAGGTGTGCCCTGATCGGAGGCCGTTGGTACGAGGGAGCTGTAAGCCGGCTAACTAGAAGTGGGGCATCTGGTGTAATTGCTTAGGGGTACATATTTGGCTTTCTCTGATTGGTCTAGTTGGAAGCAGGGACAAGGATCAGGGAAGCTGTCGGTTTTAATCAAGGCCTGGCCATTAGGGAACCAATGGTTAAAGGGGTTATTGTTTGGTTTCCCCTAGAGCTAGTAGTCTGACTTCCTACTAACCTGACTTACAGCAGGCTGGTTCCTGGGCTAGTGACTGTGGACAATGGATTGGTTTCCTGGGCAGGTTACCACAGGTTTTGGATCAGAGTTCTGTTTTTATATATGACCTGCTCATTTATATTGTCCATTTGTATAGTCAGCATCTCAGCTCTCTTTCTTCAACCAGTGGGATACAAATGTCATAATTACTTCTCTTCATTTTTCTTCAACCCTCATCTCTGCCTGTAGGATATTAATAGACCCACTCCCCAGGTTTTTATACTCAATTAATAAAAAGGAAGAGTTCCTGATTCTCATTCCTTTCTATCACTGTCTAGCACTTACCCTGCTTTCTTTTTCTTTTTCTTCAGAACCCTTATACCATACTATATCACATGTCATACATTTGATTCACTAATATGTATCTCTACCATACCCCAAAATAGAATTTAAGCTCCATTAAAGCAAGACCTTGATCTGTTTCTCTGTTTGCATTTGGTTTGTTTTTATTTTGTTTGTATGTCTATTTTGTTTTGTTTTTGTTTTGTCATAATGTCAGTGTACAGAATTCTACTTGGCACATAGTAGGAATTTAAGAGGGATTTATTGTTTTAATGAATCAAGGCCATTTTAAATAGATTTGAGATGGCCAGCATCTCCATTTTGGAGTTATATTATCAAACAAGACCTGAAAAATGCCAAAAGTTGTTAAAATAAGCATCTGTTTCCCCAGACGTATTTGAAGTATTCTACTCCTACCTTATGGAAAGTTCCTTCAGGAATGCTGAGTTCTTCCATCGCGGACCAGAGGAGACATTTACATGAATTGTTCTGGCAGTCTACATATTGCTGTATTTTTAGGAGTTTGCACAAATACCTCTTCGTACCAGATTAGCATTTAATGGATCCCTTGAAAGTCAGGTGTTCCATTCCAAAATCATATAGCAGCACCGCTGGATGCAGGATTGTGGGAGCTGAATGCCAGATCGATGTAATTGTCATCAGTGGTGGTGTTTGTGAGATTTGAATTCCTGATCAAACCACATTACTGCTGAGGTGGGAATAAATAAACTAAAATAGCCTTTCTTCATACAGGATGCCGCCAATAACGGGCCCAGCAAAGGTGTGTCAGCTCAGTGCTTGTTTGACCTGCTGCAGTCCCTGGAGGGGGAGACCACTGACATATTAGACATCTTAGAGCTGGTCAAAGCTGAGAAGCCTCTTAAGTCATTAGGTAAAAACAAAAGTTGCCCTGACCTTCTTTTTCCCTTTGTGATTTTTTTAAAAAAATAATTCTATGTTAAATATTTTAACCTAAATCAAAACAGAAAAAAAAAAAAAAAACGAAAAAGTGGTATACATTGAATGAGGACATTTCCTAGCTCCTGTTTTTCTTAAATCTCTTAAAAATCCTAGGATTACCTGGTTGGCTTAGTTGGTTAAGTGTCCAACTCTTGGTTTTCAGCTCAAGTCATGATCTCAGGGTCCTGGGACCAAGCCCTGCAGCAGGCTCTGTGCTCAGAGCAGTCTGCTTGTCCCTCTCCCTCCCCCTCTGCTACACCCCCTACTCCTGCATGTGTGCATGCTCTCTCTCTCACTCTCTCTCTCTCTCTCCCCCTCCCTCCCTCTCTCTCTCAAATAAATAAGATGTTTAAAAAAAATTTTTTTAATTTATTGAAAATCCTAGGGGTGCCTGGGTGGCTCAGTCATTAAGCATCTGCCTTTGGCTCAGGTCACGATCTCAGTGTCCTGGGATCGAACCCCGCATCAGGCTCCCTGCTCCGTGGGAAGCCTGCTTCTCCCTCACCCACTCCCCCTGCTTATATTCCCTCTCTCACTGTGTCTCTCTCTGTCAAATAAACAAAATCTTAAAAAAAATTAAATAAAATAATTTAAAAAAAAAAAGAAAATCCTAAAGAGTAAGGAATTCCCTCCCATGAAAATTGTATTAAACTGGTGCTTCATTTTACACTACTCTAGTACCACAGTGTTCAGAAAATTAGGTTTTCCTGGGCAATTCTAGGTGAGTAACTCTCTAAAATGGTCTTTTATGATCATGAAATGTGTAGAACTAGAGGGAATTCAAAGATAAAGTCTCATGTCTTAGACACCTGCGTGCCCTTGTGTATCTTCTAGTAGGTCAGATTTTTTTCCCAAACTACCCCCCGAAAAGCACTTTTATTTTTCATCTGATTATTCAAAAGGAGGAAACAGAATTTTCAGTCCCTTTAGATGAAGAAATTAATCATGTTCACAGTTTAGAAATAAAGTCTGACGAAGAAATGGCTATCAAGTATAACTGGAGCGTTAAGAGTGATAATGTCGGGCGCCTGGGTGGCTCAGTTGGTTAAGCGACTGCCTTCTGCTCAGGTCATGATCCTGGAGTCCCGGAATCGAGTCCCACATCCGGCTTCCTGCTCGGCGGAGGGTCTGCTTCTCCCTCTCCTGCTCTCTGTCTCTCATTCTCTCTCTCTCAAATAAATAAATAAATAAAATCTTTAAAAAAAAAAAAAAGAGTGATAATGTCTCCTTTATCCCTGGCAGACTCCACTCTGATTTTGTGCCTTGACCTTCTGTCCCTTCAGATTTCTGCTATGGAAACGAAGACCTGACATTCTCTATAAGTGAGGCCATTAAGCTCTGCGTGACTGTAGTAGCCTATGCTCCCGAATCATTCAGAAGGTAATGCAGCCCTTTATTCTAGGCCTTGTGATAAGTAAATGCGGCTAAGGAAATAAAAGTGAATGAGTACAAAGGTTATGTGGGCTCATATCATCCTGTAATATTCTGGCAAGGATGTTCTCAATAACTACATTTAGGAAACGTATCATAGCACAAGTTCTGGAAAATACAGTAAATCTTCATTAATGTAAAACACCCTAAAATTTGGAATTTGTGTGGCAGCTAAGATGTTTCATCTTGTTTAGAAAATACTGTCCTGACATGTAACACAAATGAATAGTAAACAAAATTGCAGAGCAGACATTTAAACTATCAAAGAGAATGCTTTTCAAGGAGCACTAAGAACTCCTGTCACACATAGAGCAAGAATAGAAATCTTGCCTGTCATTTTGCCAAGTGTAAGGAATGAGAAGGATTCACATGGAAAGTGTCCTCCCAATTCCAGGACGTTGGTGCTAGTCTGATTTATGTACTGATATGCGAAATGAAAATCAATCTCATCTTGCTATTAAAAGAAAACTTTTAAAGACAGAGACAGTAATTCAGATGAATCAGGGATAGCCCCCTGTTATGCAGTTATAGATCCTTAAAAATAATAGAGTTACATTCCTTTAAATGCTCCCTGAGGCTGGCTTAATCAACCCTCTGGCCCTCCTCCCCAATTATATCAATATTAGGCAATCTCTCCCCTCTCGACTTCTCAATCTACTTTGATCTTTTCTTGTAATGTCTAGTTCATTAACAAAATCCTAATTTATGTGCTATCGTATTTTTGGTATAAGAATGAAGCTTGAAACAGGACTGCCCTGAAAACCCACAGTGTGGAGGAAAGAAATCCTGTTCTGTTGGCAAGCTCTTGCAGGAAGAAGTAAAGAGCGGAGTTGATTTTGTCAGTGTATCTTTATCAGTTTGCCTCTCAGATTAGTCTTTCCCTCTCCCCTACAACAGAATGAGTAAAGGGACAAAGAGGGACCAGGATTCATATTAATTGAACTCTCTCTACATGAAGAATGAGTAAGAAATATCCACCCCCCCCCACCAAGATTCCCAGCTTTTTTTGTGTTAATCAGCTGGGATTAAATATCATGCCAGTGGTCAACCAGAAGTGTGGCTATGTCCCTCGAGAGAGCTAATCTACAGTCTATAACGATGGTCCTTCTCCCACTTTCCTTGGGCTCGGCCGATAATATCAAGGCTCCATAAAAGGCTCAACCCTGCGTTAACTCCAAGCCCATTCTATTTCTGGGTATAAAAATACTCCCTATCCTATTTTCTATTCCAGGTGTGTCTGAGTACATTGTTAGTAGGGTGTCTCAGAGGATCTGCAGTGAGATGAAGTGATAACATCAAGACACTGCAATAATAAAATGCATAAAGGTCCTCTAATGTTAAAATGTCAGTGACATAGAAAACCCCTAGATTTAACTAAAAATTTTTCCCATTATCAGATTTCTGGTAAGACGTGGAATCCTCTCTCAAGTTAAAATCCATGAGACGCCTGGGTGGCTCAGTAGGTCAAGCATCTGCCTTTGGCTCAGGTCATGATCCCAGGGCCCTGGGATGGGGCCCCGCAACAGGTTCCTTACTCAGCGGGGAGCCTGCTTCTCCCTCAGCCTGTTGCTCCCCCTGCTTGTGCGCTCTCTCTCTCTCTCTCTCTCAAATAAATAAATAAATAAAATCTTTAAAAAACAAACAAAAATCCAAACACACTGAAATCAAAAGGAATTAGAGTTCACAATCAAATTCTCTAGTCATTGTGAGTTAAAGGCCAAAGTCCAATATTGTTAAATTAAGTTAAATTAAAATTAAAGAAAGAATTATCCTCCCTAGTCCCTATTCTGTTCTGTTTAAGCCAGAGGGGTTCTTAAATTTCTGGGTAGGATCAGGGTCTCTTAAGCAGCTGTTCCCCAGGATCTCTCCCAAGGAACAAGTACAATTCTTATAACTCTTCAACACTGGTAACACCAAGTCCCTATTGTACTTAAATTTTTTAAGTAAATGTATTTTATTTAAATGTAACATTTACACAAAAAGGTTTTTAAAAATCGTAATTTTATAGTTGTACCAACGTTCATAAAGTTAGCTCATCTACACAAGTACTACTCAAATAGAAAAATCAGATGAGCCACTATCCTAAATCATCTTTGCCTGTTTCTGAACTCTATTCAGGTGAAATAATATAGTAAGTACTTTTTAATGCCCTACTTTTGTTATTCAATGTTATTTCATGAACTTTATCCATGTCGTTGTAAGTCACCACAGTTTGTTCTTCATTCATCTGTAATATTTAATGTATTTGCCACAATCAATTTCTCGTAGACAGACTTTTGTGTTATATCTAATTTGAAGCTATTACAAATAATGCTGCAGTGAAGGTTTTTGTACGCATCTTTGTGAGCTCATATGTCTGTATTTCTGTAGGTAGAAATGCTGTGCTAGGTCATGGAATAGGTGTGTGTTTTCCTTTAGTAGATACTACTGGTTTTCCAAAGTGCAAAGTGCCTATTGAAGTCTTCTACCCATTTTTAAATAAGATTATCAGTATTTATTTTATTTGATATGTAGAATTTGTCTAAAGTGTCTGATGTAAGGACTTTTAGCTTATATGGACTGGGGTGCTGGTAAACGTTTAATAACCAGCTCTCTGGCGGAGAAGAGTCCCTGTTGCAAAGCATTGCTGATTTGCCAATATCTAGCTATGGCTGAGTACAAGATACCAGCATGACGTCATTGAACATGGGGTTGGAAACAGATGCATACCTAGACTGTCTTGACCTGTTAAATGTCCACTCCAGCACACCACTGGTTGTACGCATTTCAAATAACATCTCTTATTCTGTGACTTATAATTTTACTCACCTAATATTATCTTTTAATGAAACAGAATTCTTCATTTTAATGTAGTCCAATGTATCACTATTTAGTGCTTTCTGTGTTCCTTTAAGAAATCTTAGCTAACGTGTCTGCCTTTCGCTCAGGTCATGGTCCCAGGGTCCTGGGATCGAGCCCTGCATTGGGCTCCGTGCCCAGCGGGAAGCCTGCTTCTCCCTCTCCCACTCCCCCTGCTTGTGTTTCTGCTCTCGCTATCTCTCTCTCTGTGTGTCAAATAAATAAAATCTTAAAAAAAAAAAAAAAAGAAATCTTGGCTAACCCAAGCTTATGAATATATCCCCTTATGTTATCTGCCAAATGCTTTATTGTTTTTACTCTCATATTCAGATAGATAATCCATCTGAAATTAAATTTTGGTATGGTATAAAGTAAGGGTCAAGATTTCTTTTTCCCATACAGATGCTAATAGACAATAGACCAAGTACCATTTAAGGAAAAGACTAGCATTTCCCATTGCATTGCAATGTCATCCTTGTTATAAATCAAGTACCTGCGGATTTGCTTCAGACTCCTTATTTTGTTCCACATGTCTGTCTGTCTCTCCTTGTGTTGTGGGGTTGTGGAGTGTAACAGCCAGGAAAGAATTTTTTTTTTTTTTCCCCGAGAACGAATGCTTGAGATGTTGTATGGTGCAACTTAGTAAGTTTATTTAAGTAGCACGGGGACAGGACCTATGGGCAGAAAGAGCTGTACTTTTTGCTCTACGAAGCTGGTGGTTATACTCTTCATGCGTGGGAAGGGAGTGTTAGATCATAAATGTCTTCTTTGAACGTCTCATAAAACTACTTTTGCAAGATTTCTCTGGTACTTCTCATTCAGTTCAATGTTAACTATTGCTGAGATATGTAGGCAGTCATGAGACCCTTTAAGAATGTAGCAACCAGCATGTATTTGATCCCTATAGGACCTAGGCAGGCTATAGGTCAGCCTTCTGGGCTAAAGGTGAACATCTTTCTGCTTCTATCCCTCATCACTTGCACCAATATTATGCTGTCTTAATTACTGTAGCTTTATAAGTCTGACTGGTATTTGTTCTGACTTTTACCTTCAAAGTTTCTATGTAGTTACATTTAACATGTGGCTCTTGTTAAAATGTCGTTGAGATTTTTTTATTATTCACTCCAGTAAGCAGCCATTTTCAGACCTGCATCACGGAAGCTGTTTCCACAGACTCTTTTCTCGAAAATTGCCTAACCTTTAAGAAGCCGGCCTCCCAGGGAAGGGTTTTATCTTGTCTAAAATTTGTGTCACCTGAAAAATCACTCTTAGCACATCCCTGGGTGGCAGCTTTATTGATCATTGTGATGCCTGTTTCTCTAGATGGAGCGCACAGCCCCACCGGTCCTCATTCCACAGTTCTCCCCACCAGCTGTATATATGCTCCTTTTCCCCTCCCCACTAGGCCGTATTTCCCCGAAAGGCAAGCGGAATTTCCTCACCTCTTCCTGGGTGCTCAATTAATTAGTGAATTAGTTAATTAATTGGTGTCGCTCAATCTTTCCAGCAGCTTTACTTACTCTTGACTTGGGTTGGGTGGGAAGGGGGCCCGGAAAATCGGTCCTCATTCTCGAGGCTGTTCATTCCTCCGTGCTCCCAAATATGACACTGCCAACCAAAGCAGGATGTAAAATGTGACTTGGTTTCCTTTCTGTTGATCAAAGTCTTCAGATGCTGATGGTCTTGGAAGCTCTAGTCCCCTGTTACCTACAAAAGCTAAAGAGGCAGACATCCCAAGTGGAGACCGTGCCTGCGGCCCGGGAGGAGATCGCTGCCACAGCTGCTCTTGCAACATCCCTGCAGGCCCTTCTGTACAGTGTAGAGGTCCTCACCAGGTAATCCCGCCCCAGGCATAGTCACGCCTCACGGGCTATGTGTCTACCAAAAAGAGGAAGAAAAAACATGGCGCCCAAAAATCCCTAAAACCCCGTCTTCATTGACACACCCCTGCCCAAACTCAGCCCTTTGTGGCTTAAAATTGCAAACATCCCCTAGGTTGTTTGGATAAATAGTGCTAAGCACCCTGAAGAATTAACAGTAATAACAGTGATAATAATACCATGAACACATCTGCATGTAGCTTGCTGAGCGTCTGTGGCAGTTTTAACCCAGTGGTGAACGAATCTTTTGTAAAAGGGCCAACGTAGTGAATATGAAAACGTGCTCCATATTTTTATTAGCTTTTATGTTATTTTATGAGACATGAAATGTCTGTAATTCCAACTAAGCTGTCTTTTATTATTTTACTGTTTGTAAAGAGTTGTGGTTTTTTTTGCTGTAATTTCAGAAACTACATAACAAACGTAAATGGCAGAATTTTATTCTAATGCTAGAATTCACAGATTCTCTGTGGGGCGAGGCTCCATGGTGCTGGGACAGGGGCTTGGGGATTTGGGAATGGAAAGGTACACTGACACCAAAGGTCAGCCCTAAACAAAGTACCAAGAAGTTAGCCCTGTCGCAAAGGTCTTGGGTGCAGAAGCAGAAGGCATTGAGAGGCCGGATGGGGATGGAGGGGACGGCGGGCAGACAGAGTGAGAGGAGCGGGAAGAAGTGGAGGCAGGAAGCTATGCAGATGATTGGCTTTCTTTCTCTGTTCCCATCTAAAATTAGCTAGAAGGAGTTATTGTTCCCCGGAGCAGAGGTGGGGAAGCCTTCTTCCTGGGTTGTATCTCTGCTCCTCCATCCCATTGGGCCACATCCTTAGCCGAAATTCTGTCTGTGATCTACTCCCACCAAAAGGCACCAACTTCTCCAGCCCCATCTTGCCCTGTCGACGAGAACTAGCTGAAATCCCTTCATCCGGGAAGGACTTCTCTAGCATGTACCAGCAAGTGAGAGAGGGAGGGAGACTGTGATTCATTAAGTCAATGTATGTTTAGTTTCTAATCATGGGCTACATTGCCAACCTAGGCAAGCAGAGTGTAGCCCAAAAGCCTTTGGTAGACTGCAGGTGTTGAAGGGCCCATATGCACCTGGCTGAGGACATGGGAAGTAGTGGACCAGGGAGCCATGGCAAATTGCCTCTTCCAACAGGACCCAGTCCCAAAGCTTTGATGTTGGTTTCATGAAAGTCCTAGGAGGAAGAACATCCTAAGGAGAAATATCATTTACACTCTTCCTTCTGTGCCTCTCTGGTTATACCGCTAGTCCCTTCCTGCGGTTAGAGGAGAGAAGAGCAATCAATTTTTCCCAAGGGCTGCTTTTGTTATTTCTCCTCATATTATGCAATCTCAGTGCTTTCCTCCTTTCTATTCTCTTTTATCAGATTGGGTAACCTGACTTACCCAAAATTCCACCAAGAGTGGAATGGATGAAGCACTGACATTTAAAATTCTGTGGCTCTAAATATTCCAGTGCATTTAATATTCTCTTGGCAGGGGTAGAAATAGCCTCATTGGTCAGCTGGTGATTATTCACAATAAAGTTGGCTTTGCTGTTTTTACAAGAAGATAAGAAGAACCCCATTTCACTTCCACACTCCTACTAATTTCTTTACTCAGAGTTACTTCAGAGTTACACACAAACTCAGTTACACACAAATAAGTATATTACAACTGTGTTAATGTTAGTTTTCTATTGTTATGTAATGTAGTAGCACAAATTCAGAGGCATAAAACCAAACATTTGTTATCTCATATTTCCATAGGCCAGAAGTCTGGGCAGGCTCAGCTGGTTTCTCTGCTCAGGGTCTCACAGGGCCAAAATTCAGATGGCAGTCAAGCTGGGCTCTTATCTGAAGGCTCCAGGGAAAAAATTTCACTTCCAAGGTCATCTAGGTCTTTGGCAAAATCCAGCACCATGCAGCTTTAGGTCTGAGGTTCCCTTTCCTTTCTGTCACCCAGGGGCCACTCTCCACTTTAGAGGGTATCTGCCTTTCTTCTCACGTGTCTCCTTCTGTCTTTCAGCCAACAATGGCACCCTGAGTCCTTCTCATGCTTCAAATCTCTCTGTTCCTAGCAAGGGAAAACTGTGCTTTTTTAAAGGGCTGTACCCAGATAATTTCCCTCTGGCAGTTTAACAGTTCATAATCACTGGGGTAATATCAGGGGCAGTGCAGTGTCCTGGGGCCATCTTTAAATTCTGCCTTCCCCAACAATGGCACAGGAAGAGAAGGTCTAGTGTGAAGCTACTTTCCAGCCACACCCAGCGTACAGAAAATGAGCGTCGTAAAAACAAGCCCGAAAGAGTTCATACAAGCACTTGCCCTGGAAAGCTGCATCAGCCTTTCCGTTGCTTTCAGAGGCTGACAGAGAGGCAAAGATTTCCTTGGGATTTAAAGTAAACCCTGCACGTATAAAATGAGATGATTCAAATAGATTTCTGAGCATCTACATTACTGACTTATAATAGATACTAATTTACTCACTTCTCTGGGTAGTCTTAGGTATAATTTTGCCTAGAAGGATTCTTTTCATTCTTTGATAGTTTTTCAGAAAAATAAGGTGGTTGATTACAATGATTTGATTGTTGTTGTTGATTACAACGTAGGTGGCCACCGCGGTATGTATACCTTTTACTTATTGTCTAGAACGGTTAACTTCCTAGTAACCTATCAAATTGAAAAATGAGCTCTTAACGCTCACTGAATCATAGACTTAGAAGTCTGAGTTCATAAATGTCTGGTTTGAAGTATCACCGTTTATCACTCAGAACTAAGAAGTAGAAGAACTTAAATCATGGTATGCTGATAGACCCCCCGGGAATCAACGTTCCCTTTAAAGTGCCTCTCAGAACAGAGACGGCAAGAGTGTGACAGAAAAGCCCAACTCAACAGTCTCTTTTTAAGACTCTGTGAGTAATTTAAAACTTATGTGAGCTTCCGTAACTTGAGGACTTGGTAAATGTTTCCACTTCTGTTGCTGTTGTTCTGTTGTGGCGGCTCCTGTCCCTGTTGCAGGCCCATGACAGCCCCGCAGATGAGCAGGTGTGACCAAGGTCACAAGGGAACCACCACAGCCAATCACACCATGTCGTCCGGGGTGAACACCAGGTAATTCACGGGCATTATTCTTCTGTGGTCTCTCAGTGTCATACAACCTGAATCTCAGCTGTTGGGAATGAAAGGAATCTTCAAAATAGTCAATATTGAGTGTGAAACACTCCGAGGAAAAGAAAAGAAGGTGAGAGTTTAGGGTTACAGGGCTTCTTTTGACACCGTCAGAGAGAAATCCAACCCACCTTCATAAATTGGCGTTTGTGTCGGTTTGTTTGCATGAACACGCAAGATGTTCTCTGCCGCCTGGGTGGTCTTTGAACTATTCCAGTGCTGTTTCATTCGCCTCCAAGAACAAAGCAAAGGAAACAATAATAATCAGGGGGTGGTTTCTCATTCCCGGGGCAGTTATACGGGGTCAACTTTCTTTCATCTGGGCAGATTTTCCACAGGCATTTCATCCAAATTTTGACTTAGGTCCTTAAATGATGCTCTCATGGTCCTTGACTTACTCTCCCCTCCCCCCTCCTGTTTTGGGGTAACTCAGACACTGGATATACTAGTAATACTTACATTGCTTCCTTCTGTGTTAACCTCTAAATACCCAAACACACACACATACAAAAGTTTAATTAGCTTCTTCCTCCAAGGAAGGTTTAAGAGAGGACAAACCCCAAATCAGTTAGAGAAAAAGTTCTTTTCCCAGGATGGAGTAGTTAGTTAGTAGGGAGATCTTAAGGAGAAACTTCATAATTTTCCATTCTCTCTGAAGCACAGTTTTAAGAATGTATCATTCTTCATATAAAGTTAATTCCCTGCTCCTCATTTATATTACAAGTAAAACAAATACCAAACCCAACTGTAAGTTAATTGATGTGATGGTTAGCTCATGCCTCAATTTCTCATATTAAGAAAAAATAAATATATTGTAAATGATATCCAGGGGCTAGATTCAACTACCAGGTGAAAGGTACACAGAAAAAGAGAGTTGCTAAAGTCCTATTATTGATCAGTCATAAAGCAATAAGTCTCCAGAACCGAAAGGAAGTCTGCCATATTTCTTCCTCTGATCCCCAGAAACAGAGCACATGGTATTAAAACGGTAACTTAGATTCACTTTACTTTCAAAGTTTTTCAGAAGTCCCCTCATTTGGCTACATTCCATGACTTTGTAAGTGTTTTTATAATATGTATTTCAACAAATTGTATACCAATGGGACGGCTTTCATAGCAGCTATGATTGCAACATGTGTGTGCGGTAGCCAAGGGAAAGATAAAGATTTTATATTTCAGGATTAGTCTATGTGCATTTGTGAGCTTATCAAAATGTGTAGCTTCAAGGGCTTTTCATAAGAAACAGTCCTTAAGAATCCCCGCCATCGGGCCCCTGTACTTGCTCTCATGGTTATGCAGACTGTTCTTCTGATTCCCAGGTACCAGGAACAGGGCGCCAAACTACACTTTATCAGGTACAGAGAGACAAGCCCTGGTTTCGTACTAATTCTGACGTCTTGTAATGATTGCCTTTTGAGCCGGGTTATGGTTCCATTAGATTTCAGTTAATTAATGCATGACATACTGTTTCTGGGTAAATCCTCGGGAAGTGGCTCATATAAAGCCATTTGCAATTTGGGATAGCAATCTCTTCTAGGGTGGTACACTTTCTTTACCCTTCAGATGAGGTTCTCCTCATGAACGTATATGATACATAATATAAGGAATCGTACATTTTTCGTCAGTGTGATGCTCTCCTCTCTCACATATACACACACACACACACACACACACACACACCTTTTCAGACCCCCAGTTAACCTTTTATAATTCCCCAGGGAAAATCTTCACTTACTGGAGGAAGGGCAAGGCCTTCCCAGAGAGGAACTGGATGAACGAATTGCTCGGGAGGAGTTCAGAAGACCTCGGGAGTCCCTGCTGAATATTTGTACCGAATTTTACAAGCACTGTGGGCCAAGGCTGAAGATCTTGCAAAACCTGGCTGGGGAGCCGCGGGTTACCGCCCTGGAGTTGCTGGATGTGAAGTCACACATGAGGTATTGTCCCTGCTTTTCCTGCTTCTGAGTGTGAATGCAGCTTGGGACGTGTGTTTGGGGGTGTGGGTGCCAGGGAAGGGCGTCTCTCAGGATAAGAACTTGGGTACTCAGAATGATTTGTTTCTTGTGGCTTTGGATGGATTTCATATAGGACCATCCAGGAAAATACATATTAAGTCTATCAAAAAGGATCTCAGGGTAGACAGGGGGAGTGTACTCTCAAAGACAGAAAGGCATAGTTCATATATTTGCTCCTCAATAAAAGAGAGTAAAAGGGAAATTTCATCACCTAAATTCTTAGAAAGGTAGCCTTCATCCAAGCACTGTTTACTGCCCAGAATCTAACTTTTCACAAGAACCCAGTGTTTCCTCTCTATCAGTTTACAAGAACAAAAATTCACTACTGTTTTCTGCCCAAAGACTTGCTCTGTTCCTACACTACCTGGGGACTCAGTAATGAGCCCTGCAGGGAAGTGAGCTAGTTTTAACTCTGAATGCTTTGCTCGGGTCCTTTTTACACACATTGTGCATGATAGCCTTCCAATGTTTCAAACAAAAAGTGTCCTGCTGGAAATTCTGATCTGGATGAGGCCAGTCATCGTTTAAAAATTCTTACTGTTGTTGTGCCAGGGAGAGGCTCTAGAATTGCAGGTCTGTGCCCTCATAGTTCCTTCTTCCTATGGTGATGTCATATGTCACTTGTTGTCACAAATCATGAAGTCTGTGTCTGTATTCTCAGATTCTTAAAAGAAACATGATTCCAGATCTTCTGTTCAGATTTGTAACAATTTGTAAAAGGTCCTAAAATTTCCTTGAAAGGAAAATTCCATGGGTAACAAAATATTTACTCTAAAAGTTTAGTATACTTATAAAGCTAAAGGGAGAGGTAGGTTCTAGCCATTCAGGAATAACACTGCTATTTGGCAAAACATGCTGGTTCCCTGATTGCTGTCAACTTTTTTCTTAAAATTATCCCTTGAAAATTTTAGAAATTACTAAGTGAGCAAAAATGAGAGTCCATAAATGTAGAGAGAAGATGGACTCTTTTTCCTCCAGGCTAATTTCACATTCTCTGAGTTGTTGGCACACACCCATGCTCCCACTGTACAGAAATGGGGAAAAGCTTATTTCACATGGAGAATTTCAGCACCTACACTGGGAAAGGGGAGGAAAGTTTGGAATATTAAGAGCCTGTTGCCATAGCAACCAAGTGCTCCATTCAGTCAGTCCATCTCTCCTCCTTTCCCACTGATGATGGCTAATAGAACCAAGTAATCCTGTGAACAGAGCAACATCACATTCCTAGAATCAGAGTATCACTACTACCAACCGCCATTCTGTGGGACTGAAGGGATAAGATTCCTAAAAGACGGATGAGAGAGAGAGAGAGAAGATCAGGATCACGGGTTAGAAACTGTCCTATAATTTGATCATTTATAACTACACTTCTTAAGGCATCTGGAGGAAGGGGAGAGTGTTAGTTAGAGAGGTCTGGAGCTCTCTCTAGAGGCCAAACCCTGTTAAAAGTTAAATGAGCTGGAGTTCGAATGACTTACATCAGTGCCCTGGCACTGAGTTAATAGAGTTCAACAGATACTAATGCTAATGAGTATGATCCAAATACTCTGCTGGACACTGGGAATGTAAAATAGAGTCCTGGTCCTCCCCATGACCACAGTCTAGCACAAGCAGCACACATAAAAAAGTAACTACAATGCATTATTGCAAGTACTATATATCATATGTATATATCTATGTATTTATCATTTTACAAAATACTTGGGGCAACTTAGAAAATTAAACAAAGGGAGGCATCTGGGTGGCTCACTTGGTTAAGCGACCGACGCTTGGTTTTGGCTCTGGTCATGATCTCAGGGTTGTGAGATGGAGCCCTACACCAGGCTCCGTGCTCAGCAGAGAGTCTGCTTCTCTCCCTCTCCTTCTGCCCCTCCCCACACACTCTCTCTCTCAAATAAATAAAATCTTTAAAAAAAAGAAAATTGAACAAAAGGGTAGAATATACAAATCAGAGAGTCAGAGCAAAGTGGAGAATTAGCAAGGAAATAATTATGTTTATGATACTATTAACACAGGAAATCTATATGATTTGATCAGATTAGATGCTATTCATGACTGTAAATTTGATTTTGAGCTTCCAAGTTGTCAAAGCAATGAGGAGGAAATGACCAATTACAAAATCATAGTGTCGATAAGAGAAAAACAACTAGTTGTTCGATAAAAAAGGGCTTTTTTAAAATACAGAGAGTAAGAAATGTCTCCTGGTTGGCGTTTGTTAAAAGGAAAGAGTGGTGTGATGAACAACGCCCCCGTGTAGATAAAGTGTTAGTTTCACATGGCTGGAAGCCTGTCAGTACTGAAAGTTGGCATAACATCATAATGCAATTCATCAAAAGCAACCTATCTGAAGCCAAGATAATGTCATTCAAAAGCACAATTATTTCATTGCCTATTGGAGGATAGGCAGAATTTTTACTGCCAGGAAATAGTCTAAATGACCTCTATTAATGCAATTTCTCACAACAAGCTTTTGATTAAAAAAAAAAGGACCTGTCATGATCTCTGGCCAGAGATATTCTATGTTGCTAAGTAAGGATAGACCCATATACTTTGACCTTGCACCAATCAAAAGGTATAATGTAGATTTTTTTCTTGTAAGTTAAATATACATTTGGATATATGTAAAAGCCAGAACTGTGGGCACATAGGTCATGTTTAAAGTCATAAGAATGGATAGTATCATTCAAGGAGAGAAGGTTGATAAAAACAGGAATGGCATGGTAGAAGAGATAGAGGAGATATTTACATGAAGTCTTTGATTCAAGCCAGAGAACCAACAGGCAGTGCAAGAGGCAATCTGTACTCCTGCGTTAGCAAAATATATGTTTTGGGTTTTTTTGGTTTTTTGTTTTTTTTGGGTTTTTTTGACTGCAAGGATCTCTGATTAGATAGTCTCTGCCCTAAGGGAATTTAATGCTTCATTTGCCCAAACCAGAGCTGCCAGAGCAGCAGTATGTATATATATGTATATAGCAGGATAATGAGATCTGCAAGTCCAACTCTCTCTCTCTCTTCTCCCTCCCACTCTCCCTTTGTCCCTCTCTCTCCATCTCTCCCCCTCTCTCCCCTCCCGTCCCTGCCTCCCTCTCTTCAAGTCTCCCTCTCAATGGGAAAATCTCTTGTGTTCTCACTGGGAAACAACCATAGGAATATGTTTTTACCAACAGATTATCCACGTGCTAGTACAACAAAGACTATATTAAAGGAAATGTTTGTTACACTCAATGCAAATTCATTTTTAGCACCAGCAGGGATAAGAGAAATTCAGGCAGTAATGCATAAAATGACTCAAATTCAGTTCTAAATATTGTTTTTTATGCTTAAAATAGACAGATTGATCCTTTCTCAAGCATTTCTCAATGTTGTCTGTAAAATAATAAGGGAAAAGAAATATGTTCATATAGATATGCTCTTATCTGTCATACAAACAACCTAAAAAGTAAAGAATTTTCTGCATGGCACATTTGCAAGAAAGAGATAAACAGAAGAATGCACAGGCTGTTTAAAATGATTTAAGACATGCACATTCACACACAATTTCCAGAAGGACACTGTAAATGCTCACTCTGGAGAGAAGACAATAACTATTTCTTGGTAATGAAGGGTTGCTATGGAGAAGATGACTTGAATTCATGCTTCCAGACTAAGCCGAGGTGGACGAAACTGAGGGAGTTGGGGAACCGACTATGAGGAGAGCTTCTTAGAGTGTAGACCTCCAAGGATGGTGAGGGTGGTGAGAGCAGCCTTACACAGTGGTGAATTCTCCATCCAGAGCGCCAGTAACATGAAGTTATTGGAGAGCAATCCACGTGTTAGAGAGACAGTGGCTTGGCTGTCCAGAGTGCCTGTCAGAGTCACCTAGGAGCTCTTACACTATACGTCCTTTCAAGCATCTGTCCTGTCTCTTCTGGAGTAATCAAAGAGAAATTTTTCCTTATTAAAACGCTATAGATAATACATGAGAAAAGGAATGACACAATATTACTAGTGTGCTACTTCTAATGAATTAATGGATCTGTGCAGTGATCACTAGTGACCGCTAACATCATAAAGAGTGACAAGCAGGAATCATGTGTCACCTGTGAAATACGCTTGCCAGAAAAATCAAAACCTAACCTAATCTAACCCCTGGTCTAACTACCAATTGAATTAAATATGGAAACAATGGGATAGATGAAATGATAGCAAGGAGATTCAATCAGCAAAATCTAGAGTGTGGAAAATGCTACTTGACAAACAGTCAATTTCCTCAAGAAATAAGTTATAAGAACATTAAAAAAAAAAAAGCAGCAGAGGGAAAGCCTACAAATTAGAAGAGACTTAAGAGAAATATCAGCCAACTGAAATTTATGAGGCTTATATTATTCTGCTTTGTTTAAAGAAAAGTTTATTTAAGAAGTAGGAAATAAGGTGGGAATTTTGAAAACTGACTGGTTGTCTTTCTTTTTATAGGAATTATTTTTAACTTGTCAGCTGTCATAATTGTATTGTGGTTAATTTTTTTAAGTCCTTAATCTTAGAGACACATACTGAAGTATATGTACTGATAAAATGATTTGATGCTTGGGATTTACTTCAAAGGAGTTCAGGGTGGTGGAGGGGGGAGTGACTGTGAGTCTAAATGAAACCGGAGTGGCTATGAGTTGAACGTTCAGATTTTTCAAAATCAAGGTAAAAAATATGCAGATTTCTGGGCCCCATCCTTAGAAATTCGTATTCATTAAATCTTGGGTGGGGCCTGAGAAATGATATCTTTTATTTCTACCCTAAGCTGATTTTTTTTAAGTAAGAGGATCCAGTCAGAGGTTCAACATATGGAACCCCACTGCCTCAGGGCTATTAAGATCTCTTTCAACCTTAAGATTGAGGCTTATACCTTCTGGGCTTTTCCAAGGCAAATTTGCTTCAAAAAAAAGTAGAAAATCCTGGGGCACCTGGCTGGCTCAGTCAGTGGCACGTACAACTCTTGATCTCAGGGTTGTAAGTTCAAGCCCCATGTTGGGTATAGAGATTACTTTAAAATAAAGTCTTCAAAAAAAAAAAAAAAAGGAAAGAAAAAATAGAAAAGCCTATTTCTTAATTTTTTTAAAAGATTTTATTTATTTATTTGAGAGAGAGAATGAGATAGAGAGAGCATGAGAGGGGGGGAGGGTCAGAGGGAGAAACAGACTCCCTGCTGAGCAGGGAGCCCGATGCGGGACTCGATCCCAGGACCAGGATCATGACCTGAGCCGAAGGCAGTCGCCCAACCAACTGAGCCACCCAGGCGCCCCTAGAAAAGCCTATTTCTGATGTCCCTTATTCTGAGATATCCTCTTCTCCTTAAGTAACCGTTCTGAAAACCCTCAATGTATGGATGCCTCCTGAGAGCACCATGCACAAGTGTCTGCTAGGAAACATCAGGCCTCTCTATTCCCCTTTCTTATCAGAATCTCCCTGTCCTGCATTCTACTTCCGTAGGATACTTTGGATGCCTGACTAGACATATGCTGATTCGAGCCAAAGAGTCAAATAATTAGTGAGAGTGGCTTAATTACCCTTCTTAAATTTGTTTTCAAGGGAATTTCCAGTACCTTAAAGAATATCGACATTTCAGCCACTGTGATAAGAATCTTGGGTATATTTTTTAGAATATGGGATTTTTATGAGAGAATATGGACTCTGAGAGACAAATGGGGTTTTAGAGGGGAGGGGAGAGGGGGGATTGGTTAGCCCTGTGATGGGTATTAAGGAGGTCACGTACTGCATGGAGCACTGGGTGTTACACGAAAACAATGAATCATGGAACACTACACCAAAAACTAATGATGTATTGTATGGTGGCTAACATAACATAATAAAATTTAAAAATATATATATATATATAAAAGAATAGAATATGGGATTTTTTTCTGGAAAAAAGATCAAGCTCAAATCATACAGTGTAGATGCAAGATATTACCATGAATGGGTGGGTGTACATGGCCTCTTACCATCATCTTCTACACATTCTGCAACTACTCAATGTATTTGGTAGGGAAGAATCGTAAAATTTTTAAATGCTTTCTTTTTTTTTTTTAAGATTTTAAGTAATTTCTACACCCACTTTGGGGCTCAAACCCCCAACCCTGAGATCAAGAGCCACATACTCCTCCAACCAAGCCAGCCAGGTACCCCTAAAATGCTTTCTTCTTAAAGGATCCCCCTATGCACTATTGGTGAGAATGAAAACTAGTGCAGTCACTGTGGAAAACAGTTTGGGGCACCTGGGTGGCTCAGTCGTTAAGCGTCTGCCTTTGGCTCAGGTCATGATTCCAGGGTCCTGGGATCGAGCCCCGCATTGGGCTCCCTGCTCCGTGGGGAGTCTGCTTCTCCCTCTCCCACTCCCCCTGCTTGTGTTCCCTCTCTCGCTGTATATCTCTCTGTCAAATAAATAAAATCTTTAAAAAAAAAGAAAACAATTTGAAGTTTCCTCAAAAAATTAAAAATAGTATTTCCCTGTGAGCCAGTAATTTCACTACTGGGTATTTACCCAAAGAAAATTAAAACACTAGTTTGAAAACATAAATGCACCCCTATGTTTATTGCAGCATTATTTACAATAGCCAAGATATGAAAGCAACCCAAGTATCCATCCATAGATGAATGGATAAAGATGATGTGGTATATATATAATGAAATATTACTCAGCCATAAAAAAGAATGAAATCTTGCCATTTGCGACAACATGGATGGATCTGAAGGGTATAAGGCTAAGTGAAATAAGTCAGAGAAAGGCAAATTCCATAAGCTTTCACTCATATGTGTAATTTAAGAAACAAGGGGGGGGGCCTAGATGGCTCAGTCAGTTAAGCATCCACTCTTGATTTCAGCTCAGATCATGATTTCAGGGTTTTGAGATCAAGTCCCAAGTTGGCTCAGTGCTGAGTGTGAAGCCTGCTTAAGATTCTCTCTCTCCCTCTCCCTCTACCCCTCCATCCCCTGCCCCTGCTCACTTGCTCTTTTTCTCTCTCTCTCTCTCTCAAAAAAAGAAAGAAGGAAAGAAAGAAAGCAAGAAACAAAGGAACAAAGAAAAAAGAGACAAACCAAGTAACAGACTCTTAACTATAGAGAACAAACAGATGGTTACCAGAGGGGAGGTGGGTGGGGGGATGGGTGAAACAGGTAATGGGGATCAAGAGGAAACTTATCATAATGAGCACTGAGTAATCTATAGAATTGCTGAATCGCTATATTGTACACCTGAAACAGTATAACACTGTATGTTGACTATACTGGAATAAAAATTAAAGTTAAGTAAAATAAAAAATTTGGTTAAAAGATAAATAAAATGCTTTTTCCTTCACATAAAATTAAATTCAGTTGGCTTTTTAAGATCATGTATGCCATTATATTTGTATTATTTGGAAGTTGATAATCCATGTCTAGTTTTGAAGTTTTTTTAGTTAACCAACTATTGCAGTTACCTGAAACCAGTCCTGTTGGTCAGTTCACCCTCAGGGAATCCTGTACTTAGAACATAGAGCATGGACCTGTGTCTGGTGACAGACCCTGGGCCACACTTGGCGGAAGTGCTTTCCCTTTTGCAGTCCCTGTGTGGAACTGAGTTGGAAAATTTGAGAGGAGGAGACAACCCAAACCAAAACCATCCAGACAATCCTATTAGGTCAATTATATAAAAACAAACAAACAACAAAAACAGCAGAGCAGGAGGATCCATGTATAAGACAAAAAGAGAAGAGACTTTGAAGGAAAGAAAGGGAAATGAGTTTGAAGAACTCCTTAGGCTCCAATAAAAACCAATACTACATTTTATAAAATGCCTTTGACTTTGACTATGGGCAGTGAGGGAGCTAGGAAGACATGAAGCTTACTTGGACACTTGATATTAGTGACTTTGTTATACATTATAGTTTAGATTCTCTTTTATATGCATATATGTGTATATATGTACCTTTTATATATATGTATGTGGATATGTACTTGTATGTGTGTGTATATATATATCCTCATATACATATGCATGTATACATATTCTCTAGATATGTTTGGTCTGACCTTAATCTCTCTGGGTTTTAGTTTCCTCTTCAGATACTATTCACATGCACCCTCCGGAATAGTCAGTGATTCTCTGTTAATATATATGTGCAGGTATCCAAGGTATTGGCACACGCAAGAAGAGCTGAGGGGTAGAAGGTAGAGGGAAGAACGTTTTTAGTTCAGGGAGCTGAGGTGCTGAAAGGAGGGTGATTAGCATGATGCTGTGTGAGGAAAAATTCCCATTGTGGCATTCTAAGCCTATTCTTCTAAAAAAAAAAATTAGGTTGGCAGAAATTGCACACTCCCTTCTGAAGTTGGCACCATACGACACCCAGACGATGGAGAGCCGTGGGCTTCGGCGCTACATCATGGAGATGTTACCCATTACCGACTGGACAGCCGAGGCAGTGAGGCCAGCCCTTATCCTCATTTTAAAGAGACTGGATAGAATGTTCAACAAAATTCATAAGATGCCTACTTTGAGGTGAGGAGGCCTCCTGGTCAGCTGTTAATATTACAAGCTTCAAAGTTAGGGTTTATCATCCTTTAAGATGGTGGCGCAATCTGGAGTAGAACGGATGACTTGAAAGTTTTCTGTTGGTATATGTGCATAGCTAACCAGGTATATGAATGCATAAGTAGCAGGGTCTACATTTTGAAGAAATAATCTATTCTTTCAAATTATATGTGTTCATCTTGAAAAATCTGTTCATATCTTAGCTATCATGTTCCTCATCTGACACACATAAGAAATTCAGTGAGTATCCTTCAATTTCTTTTGAAATAAGGCAGGGTGTGCCTTATAAATAAAACAACTGAGGAGAAAAGAAAAATTAATTCAATGTTCAAAAAATACTGGCTTTGACATAGTTTAGAGAAATGACGAGTCTTAACAGAAAGCAGCCATGTAGCAGCTGAAAAAAATCCCACGATTAATAACAAAGACCTAAGTTTCACCATTTCATCTAATTGAGGGTGGTATGAAATTAACATGATTACCCCTTGATCTCTGTTCAGTAACCTGAAATATCCACTGATAGCCTCCCTATCTGTGCAAGGGTGCCTCGGAACCAGACCACCTGGAGATCTGAGTCCAGTTTGGAGACCTATGAGCAGACAGTTCAACTGGCTAAATGTTGATAAGCCTACAAACTCAGGAGTTTCAAGTTTGAGTTCATGAGAGCATTTTCTGTCCCTTTGAACTTAACCCAAAACCAATGCAACTCTTGCCCAAGAATTTGTAGCGCTTAGCATTCCATTTGTCAGAACTTTCCCAGGTGTTAGCCTGTGTTTTTCTTCATTTATGCAGTGGTCAGGAGTTGTTGGAATTATAAAAAAGAAATTGAAAGATTTCATTCAGTAAATGATATTTTGTTCCTGTATTCTTTTATAACGTGATGACGAATGCCTACGCATTGGTTATTTATTTCAGTGGCATGGAAATGTCTGTCTTTACAGCACACCTACTTCTTTTAATGGTCTCAATGGAACGTTTGTGCCTATTGGCAAATGGCCAGTCTTAAAATTCTTACAAGGGTGTGTCAAAATAAATTCTTTTTCTTAAATAACCTTGTACATAAAGATGTCAAACATCTCCATAGGTTGACTCATTTGTCATATAATCAAGCCCAGTTGTAAAGAACATCATGCTTCCTAAAAGTACATGGGTTAATTGTGGGTAATCTCTTTGGGGTGCATCCTGAGAATTTGAGGTTGCCTTGGATTTAATTTCTTCCAGTGATCTCAGTTCAACAAGGGAAAAGTTGACTGAAACTGACCTAGTGGGTTACTTGAGAATCAGGATATCAGTATATCCTCATTTATGAACATTTCCATTTTGTCATTGTAGAAATTCCATTTTGGTAGGAAATATAAGCTTAGGAATTATTTCCACGATAATATAAGAAATAGTGTTGATATCATTAAAACCCAACCTGTTTATTTGGGGGCCGCGGAGATGGCTCTTTCTGGTACTGAGACAGAGACTGGACTGACTTTTATTACAGAAAATGCCATGTTCATCTAATTGGGTTTAGATTTATACCACTTATATGACCCTAGAAAGTAGCCCCAAAAATATCAATTCTTAGAGGCCAAGAAAGAACACTTGTTAAATGAACTATTTTCTTCTAATGTCATGTTTTTGGCAGCAGTTAAACCATATAAATCTAATAAGTTGTATCCCGGTATAAAAGCTTGTAGAGATCAGTTGTAGTCTGATCAATAGATTTCAGAAATGCAGCCTGAGGTCAGATTAGTTCTGTTGGGAGTCATGGCCCCCAGGATGGGTTTCCTAAAATTGCAGTCTTCTACACCTCTCTCAAAGCTAAAACCAGGAAACTTAAAATGCAACCCATTCATCATCTCTGTTTTTTCTTCAATAGATTTTGTCTCATTAGTCGAGTGGGGCAGGAGTGCCTCTGCTGCGTTTTCAGTATCTTCTTCCCTTCCCAGTGTGCTCTGTGCTTTTGGAACAACATGGGTAAACTTCATCCCGTGTGAAGCACTTTGTTGTCTCAGACACCCGTCCTGTCTTAGATGGCGTCAGAATCACTGTCTCGTTCACTTGTTTCAGACTGACTCCAGAAGGGAGCCACGCTGCTAACAGCTCCTATATTGTATTCCAGGCGACAGGTTGAGTGGGAGCCTGCCAGCAATTTGATTGAAGGGGTTTGTTTGACACTTCAGAGGCAGCCAATCATATCCTTCCTGCCTCACCTTAGGTCACTGATCAATGTCTGTGTCAATCTGGTGAGTAGCCAAGTGGCAATCTTATGAAACTTTGCAAAAATGTCACTCTGCTATTGATTTCTCTGACTTGAAGATTTACAGGTCAACCACTTTGTGCCCCTACCTACCCACAAAAACAGATGGCTCAGGTGACACTGAAAATAGTGAGGTACATTTCAAGGTGGTGCGTGGGGAGATGAGGGGCCCATCCCTACACAGATGGGATTTTGGTGTGCTGCTTCCCACACACTACTTTGACAATGGCCCTCTTCAAGTTGCGCTGAGAGTTGAGGGCTGCCAGTTGGAGAGTGGGGTGGCGGAGACCGCACAATTGGCTAGAGGTTGAGGTCATCCGGGGTGGGGGAGTTTAAAATGCAAAGAGAACATTTTTTTTCCTTTTTTAGTGCAAAATGACGCTATGAGTTGGCCAGTCTAGGATTTACGGGAAGAAAAAAAAAAATTTTTTTTTATCACTGATGTAATATCTAGAGTCTGGTCCTCACAAGGTTTTGTACGATGTAGAAATCATGTGAGAGCATCTCATTGAGTAGGATCTGCTGCTTAGCTAGCTGAGCAATAACTCTATAGCTGGAATGCCTAGTACACATAGCGCTATGCCATCACCGTCGTTGTCAGTGCCAGCTCCATCAAAGAACTGTGGACTGCATTCCTTTGAATCCACCAGTAAGTATGTCCAATCTCCTGATTAGAATAGTCTTTGGTTCATCTCCCATTATTTACATAGTTAGCTATAAACAACATTCTACAAAACCTTGGCTGAATCCAGTGTCACATTCGATCGGACTCCAGACATTACATGCCTTCCACAGAAGGCGACGAGAACAGACTGAAAGTAACATGTCCAACCTTCAAATTATTATTATTATTATTATTATCATTATTACTTTATTATCATCATTATGATTATTGAATGAGACTCCCTTACTTACGGTCGCATGAAATTGCAATAGTCAAGGCTGGTCATGTGCTCTGTTTGTATTTCAGGTCATGGGAGTGGTAGGACCTTCCAGTGTTGCTGATGGATTACCCCTTCTTCATCTCAGCCCTTATCTCTCACCACCTCTGCCCTTCAGCACAGCTGTTGTCCGGCTTGTAGCATTGCAGATACAGGTGTGACTGCCTTACCTGTTTGTCACGCTCATTAAGTTGCTGGTTGAGGCACCAGATCATGGTGTTCTCTTTTCTTTTTCTGCAAAGGCTGGGCAAAATCTGTGAAACAAAAGTGTAAACAGCTCCAAACTTTTACGGGTTTAGAGCTTCAGTCCTGAGCTTGGCCCTGAGTTGTGCTTCTGTAATTCTTCTCGAGATCTCAAAAATAGCAGAGTCGTGTAGTCCTGCCACAACATCAGGAACCATGGAAGTCATTTCAAATGTGTGCAAAACCTTAGGAAAATAATGGCTCACAGATAATCAGCTCACAATTGTTAATTAAAGACACAGTAATATTCAAAGTCTGGTTTTAAATTATTTGCAGAAAGAACTGCAATATAAAATTCTTTCAAATGTTACTACTAGGCTTTGAGTATCTTAATTTACTTTAATGATTGTGGGTTGAATATTGTGGTTGCTTTTTTTTTTTTTTTTTTGCTTTCCCAGTGATTTTATTTCTTAAAATTAAAATAATTATTCCCAATGCAAAAAGTGCAAAATGCCAATTCCCCTGCCTCTTTCTGTGTGTCACCTAATTTTAGAGAGTGGTAGATCATCAGAAAGCTCCGTGACTGATGGGAAATATACAACTGATGTAAATGGATAACGATGCATCCATGATCTGACAACTTGATGGTCCATCATCCAGAGAATGGGTGATGGTAGAAAAGAAATTAAGCAAGAGCTTTGGCTACTGTGCAGAAAGGAAACAATGATCACTAAAGTGATCCATGTTTATAACCTGTGAACAGAGATCATTTCTTTCTTTCTATATTACCTATTCCTTCCTGGTTTGGAGAAGGCCTTATGCAGAGGTCAGAGGACTTTTAAATAACTCCCAAATGGAGGTGGCAAGTTCTCATTTTCTTCTTTCTCTTTTACCTCTAAAATATTTATTGGTGGACACATGGAGCAAATGAATGGGGATATTCGGTTGTTTTTGTACCAGACCAAAAGTATTACAATTTTGCATTTAATATTCAAGATGTTACTGTTTTTTTAGGTATATAACTCTCAGTTATGGCAAGCAAATGGTAAAGTATCAGTTTTGAGTGAATCTCGTATGCTGCGCAACTGAACTCATAGTTTCCAGGAGCAGCCAACAGGGAGTCACCGCTTCCATCGTGCTGTGTAAAAACAAACATACCGAATGGGTGTGGGGGTCAATTAATCTTTTTTTTCTATTATTGCTGCACAGGCTTTAAAAGAAGATTTTCCCTTAAGCCATGTGATCTCCCCATTCACCAATCAAGAGCGAAGGGAGGGGATGCTTTTAAATCTACTCATCCCATTTGTGCTCACAGTAGGATCTGGAAGCAAAGGTCTGATTAATTTAACTAAAGGGAATTTATCATTGTTGTGTTTTCTTAAGTGTCAGGCTGTTATTTCTTATTCTTTTTCCCATGAGGGCCATCACTGCAGTCGATCCGAATGATTTAAACAGGGTTATCTTAGGAAATAGAGGCTTTCTTTCATTTCAGTTTAGCTACCCTGGGTCAAGAGTTTCTCTGCTCCACTTCTTAGGAGATATGTCCTTCAGTACGGCAAAAATTGGGAGACCATTGTTTCCATTAAGAAAATGGTATTAACTGAAATACAGTGTGGTGTGAATTGACAAGTGAATGGACTTTATAATTTGCTGCGGTTAGGGTTAGCCTAAACCTTACCACTGCCGTTACATTTCAATCTGTTTTCATTACTCTTCCTTCTTGGGGGATTTTTCTTTTAGGAAAAGCTTATCTCAAATGTAAAGACAATACGTTATGAGTATTTGGGCAGAAAAGAGAAAGGAGATTGAAATGGTAAGCAGAGATTTGGCTAAGAACACAAGCCCTTGGGTGCTGACTATGGAGAGAACACCCAGGATCAGGAATGCGGTTTCTGTCCAGAGGAGAAGCTGTACTTGGTGGGGAAACACCCAAATTTCTAGGGTGTTCTAGTTTGGAACTGGAAGGAGAGCTGAATTTTTCTGGGTCTAACGTGGAAAGTCTAGCTCGTGACTTGCTTCTCTTTCCGCTTCCCTCTTCCGAACTCGGCCCGTAGACAGCCCATGGCTCGAACAGCCCGAGGTGCAGTTACTCCTGCAGACAGTCATGAACGTGCTCCTGCCACCGCGGATCATCAGCACGTCCAGGAGCAAGAACTTCATGTTGGAGAGCTCCCCCGCCCACTGCTCCACCCCGGGGGATGCGGGCAAAGACTTGCGCAGGGAGGGCCTGGCCGAGTCCACCAGCCAAGCCGCATACTTGGGTGGGTACTCTCCCCACACACCCCCCCTCCATATACGTGTGTTTGTGTGTGTATATGTATGACATAAGGACTTATTGAGTTATGTTACACCTTGACTCAAAAACGATTTTAAAAGACCTCAATCCAGAAAGTATTTGAAGAAGCCACTTGAGCAAGTAAGAAGCATCATCCTTGCAAAAGAGTCTGTACACAAATATATGCCAAAAAACGAAGTACTTTCCTCTCTGTGGTGCCTAAATTCCTCGGTTGTTTTTCTCACAGCATCTGGACATGTAAGGAAGGCATCGGCAGTAAGAATTCCTCCTTGCTGGTTAAGTATGAGATCACTACTGAGATTATCATTACATTAGGTATCAAACATAGACTCTGACTGGTATACAGGGACACAACTCAGGGGACTCACTGGTCTGTCATCTATGTGAATGGAGCCCCTAGAGTGGGGCAGTCCACATCCTGGGCAGCAAGACATGGCAGCCTTGTACTACAGCCCCCTCCTAGCTATTTTTCTTCCCTTATGATATCATCTCTAAATCTCCATCGTGATTTTCACTCTGGTGAGGCCAGTCGACTTGTTCTCCCCCAGAGGCTTGCCAGTTTCCTTCTTGCTTCACTCCTACGTTTCCATCACCCCATCCTTGCCTTTAACTTGGTCCTCAGTGAACTAAGCCAGTGGAAAACACCACTCCTGCCATAGCACGGAGAATTAAGGAGCACTGACAGCAGAAAATCTCAAAAGCACCAAGCTGAGAAGACTGCGCCTGACATTTTTCAATTTATCAAAGCAGATCTTGGTGTGGGGAGTAGAAGATGAACCACACACACTGGTAAAAACAAGTCCTTGGAGTTTGGAGTGTGTGAGGTGTTTGGACTGTATCATAAGGGGAAATATTTGGGGCGCCTGGCTGGCTCAGTCAGTAGAGCATATGACTCTTGATCTCGGGGTTGTGAGTTCGAGCCCCACATTGGGCCTAGAGATTATTTTTTTAAAAAAAGAAATAAATAAGCATATTAGAAAATTATGTGATTGACAATGAAAAGGAAAAAAGGAAATAAGAATGCATTTGCACAGGACCTGACCCGTGTGGGGCTTAGTTGCCAAAGCCATGAGAATGTGGGATTCCAATAAAATCTAGATTCTAGGACCGAGGCTTGCATAAGGCTTGGCACTGCACAGAGGATGATGGAAACAGAGGGCTTGACACATGAGGCAGGGTTAGGAGAAAACACTTGACGAGTGATTATGTTCAGGTCATTCCCCTTTCTGCCTTTTTAATGAAGGGGAATCCTTTGGTTCCTTGGCCAGGCTCCTGGACCTCTGTTTCAAATTGATTTTTGCATTTATTTTGAACACTTCCTGTGCACCAAGCACTGTTTTCTATACTTTGAATCCTCACAACAACTCTAAGAAGTAAATGTTCTTCTCCTTTTAGGACTGAAGAGGCAAAGGCCCAGAAAGGTTGAGTAACTTACCTAAAGTCACACAGTTAATAAACAGCAGAGCCAAAGTCCAAATCCAAGCCATCTGGCACCTGAGTCCCTGCTCTTGAGCCCTTTGCTATCCTGCTTATGTGTTGGGCTGATGGAGGTGAAGGTGAAAGCAGAATGGCAGAGACCCACAGAAGGCTAACAGGCACCTAGCAGTAGAAATGTCACCAAGCTCAGGGTAGGGAAAGAGGAGTGTTGTGTTTTGTCCCTTCGTTTGTTTGTTTAGTCGAGGGAAAGGAATTCGGATGAATGATGGCTGTGAAAAGTGGGATTTTGAGGAGGAGGAGGGGTAAAGAAGACTCTTACCGCATCTCTCTCCATGTTATATGGCATGGTTGTCCCCTGGAAATGTCCTAAATAGGCGATAAAGGTGTGTGTGACTTTGAGGGCTGCATGGAGTTGGGTTTCTGTGTGTCTTTTAGTTGCTGAGATGGGCCTTAAGACACGATCAAGAAGGCCCAGTTTCCCCTTGACTGCCCGGTAGCAGACACCGGGCCGAGAGCTGAGGGGGTCAGAGGACGCTCCCGCCAGAATGTTTGACATCCTTACAGTATTCTGGTTTGTCCTGACACACTGTTTGGGAAATCTTCTTCCCCCCCCCCACACCAAAAAAATAAATAAATAAATGTAGATTGTGACAGGGCTGCCAGAATCTAGGAAGCAAGAGATCTTGCAAAAGAAATCCAACAGGGTTTAGTAATCAACAAGATGTGCAATGTTGGGGGGGGGGGGGGCGGGGAGAAGAAGGGAGGAGGGAGGAGGACGGAGTTTTTTTTTCATCTGGAAGGATCTACTCAAACACATTTCCTGGTTACCTCTGGGGAGTGGTGGGGTCAGGAAGGGAGCTGGCAAGGGGAAGGACTTTTCTTTTTTTAATTTTGTGCATGTCTGCATGGCTTGATTTTACTTTAAACAGCAAGAATATATTCTTTCTATGCTTAAAAGAAAAAAAAATCTTTTAAAACACCCATGTTTTAGTTTAGGATATGAGTAGTATGCTGGTATTACCATAAAGCCACTAAGACGGCACTTTCAGAAAGCAAAATATTAGCCCCACATTATGTTTAGGACACATTTCCCTCTCCGTTCTATGAACCACTTGGCTCTGTGTTTTCCAAATCGTAGTTAAATGTACTTAAGAAAGGTAGCTGTGTTCTAATCAGGATCCAAACAGATCAAAACATCCAGATTTTTGTCTCGATGTCAGAACACTCGCTCAGGAGAGCATGCAGGTTCTTGGGAACATGGAGACAATTTGGAAATTCAGACAATGTTCTGACGCATAAAGGGCTGTGGATGCGCGCAGGGTTCCTCCGAGGCCCAAGTACGCACACAGGCTTACTTTTCTCTTTTCCCGGTGTGAAGCGCTGAAGGTGATTCTCGTCTGCTTTGAGAGGCAGCTGGGAAGCCAGTGGTACTGGCTGAGCCTCCAGGTGAAGGAGATGGCTCTGCGCAAGGTGGGAGGCCTGGCCCTGTGGGACTTCCTCGACTTCATCGTGCGGACCCGAATCCCCATCTTCGTGCTCTTGCGCCCGTTCATCCAGTGCAAGGTGTGGTGTGTGCTTCTCCCAGAAGTGCCGAGCCCCAGGGATGTGTTCTCTCCAGGTTAAGGCGGGATTGCCGCAGCGGTGTTCGTGCGACTCAGGAGAGCTAGTTAGGAGGACCTTTTAATACCGTGTTTGTAAGACAACAGCTCAAAAATGGATCCCAGAGGATCAAATGTCATGTTAGGAGTACCTTCGCAGTGAGAGCGTTATTAAACTCTGTAAAACTCTGCCCTCTCTTGACTCACCACTGCCCCCTAGGGAAAAAGAAAAAAAAAAAGATTGGCCCAAGGGTAGGATCTGGGGAAGGTTCTCCTTTCTTCCGTGACATGACAGAGATCTGATTTTAAATAAACATGGAAAAGATAGAACAGTTAAAGCATGTCCCCCCCCCCGCCCCGAAATCCTCCTTCAGTATTCATCTACTGTGTTAATCTTCTCATGCCCAAATTTCCTGGGGCAGTGATTCAAAATAATGTATTGATTAAGAGCTTCCTGTATAAAGCACTGTCCTAAAAACTTCATTTGCATTACCTTATTTCAGCCTCACAACCAACTATGAAATAGGTACAATAATTAGCCCATTTTACAGATGGGAAAATTGAGGACCTGAGAATCCATACCTTCCTTTCAGCTTCTGGCCCAGCCAGCAGAAAATCATGAAGAGCTCTCTGCCCGGCAACACATCGCCGACCAGCTGGAGCGGCGCTTTATCCCACGCCCTCTGTGCAAGAGTTCCCTCATGGCCGAGTTCAACAGTGAACTAAAAATTCTAAAAGAGGCAGTTCATAGTGGCTCAGGTGAGTAACCGTCGGGTATTTTGCATTTGCTTGCCTCATGGAACTCACACCCTACAAGGAATGCCTCTGTCCAGGTCACCACTCTTTTTGGAACCATGTATGAGGTAGTCATGTCAGTTCCCTGGTAGATTGGACCATGTGATCAATGCCCGCAGCAAAGCAAGGGGTATCGTGGGATTTTAATTTTGCTCTTTTCTAAACTTTTTTTTTTTTTCAATCTTCATTTCAGTAGTGAAGCTCTTTCTTGACTATTTAACAAGGGGGGAAAGTATTGAAATGCTTGCCTTCACCTCCTTTTTGGAAAGGAGAAGGGGGATTCACATTCTTTGAACATCTGTTATATGGTAGATGGTTTCATAGATGTTATTTCACTTAATCCACGCAAATGCCCTTAAGGTCGATAAGGGAGAGTCCACTTAAGGAATGAGGAAACCGAGACTCTGTAGAGAATAAAGAATCTACACACCGAACTAGAATGATTGCTTTCAAAGCCTTGAACTTTTACAGATTGGGGGAGGTAGGGTTGAGTTAGAGTTGGCAGGCTAGGAGGTCCTTTCTTTACATTATTTAAAAGATTTTCTTTTGGGGGTGCATTGTTTACTTTTTACAATTATTAACCGGAAATTACTAGGAGGGAAAACAAATCATAACCTGCCATTAGAGGGCAGTCATTACCCATAAGTACACTCTCATATGTGTGGCTTTTTTTCTTTCTAAAATGTATTATTGCTTGCGATGTATTAAAGACAAAGATTTTGACAAGTACAATCTTAGTGAAATCTGCAGAGTGCCATTCAAATATTCTGCTTTATAATAAAATAACCTGACGCATGAAAGGGGATATTTTATAAGTTCTTATTTCCAGAAAAGGAGAATGCGAACACAGTTTTGATTATGTATTCTGATTTTGATTGAGAAGTTCCTATCAGACAATGTATTTATTACTCCTACATGCTTGTGTCAGGAGAGATGTATTTCTCAGTAAAATCTGCCAAGTTGGAAGCTTCAATTCATGTCAAAATTATTTTGCATTCTTCCAACCTTCACATTTGAAATCAAAAGCAATGTCAAAGCATTTTACATTATTAGGGATACTATATTCCCCTGAGGAAACTGTTCAATTATGAGTAAATCAATAGCCAATTCTTCTTTTTCTTTTTCTTTTTAAATCTCACTTCCACTTGCTACTTTATCCTAAAGACCACTTATCTGAGACACACTATTTAACTGACCTTTCCTAAAAAATACAGGGAGGAGTTTGAAGCAAGCATTTGTTTTCTTTCGAGACACTCACCATGCATCTCCTTTGGTCTCTCAACCCCCAGCCTACCAAGGGAAGACATCTATCAGCACTGTGGGCACCTCTACCTCCGCTTACCGCCTGAGCCTGGCCACCATGTCCCGCTCCAACACGGGCACTGGCACTGTCTGGGAGCAGGACAGTGAGCCCTCCCAGCAGGCTTCGCAGGACACCCTGAGTAGGACTGATGAGGAAGATGAGGAAAGTAGGTTACCCCACAGAATGGGGTAGATGTGGGGGTGGCATGTGGGACCCAGCTTGGCCATGCAAATGAGGGCTTGGGAAGGATTTCTGCCGCTCTGACTTTTTTCAATGCTGATTCCCCGGTCATTTTTACAAAAAGGATTTAAAGTGGAATTGTGGGGCGCCTGGGGGGGGTGGCGTCGGTGAAGTGTCTGACTCAGTTTCGGCTCAGGTCATGATCTCAGAGTCGGGGCATCGAACCCCATATCAGGCTCCATGCTCAGTGGGGAGTCTGCTGGAGATTCTCTCTCCCTCTCTCTCTGCCCTTCCCATTCATGCTCTCTCGTTCTCTAAAACAAATCTATAAAATAAATAATAAAATAAAATAAAATGGAATTGTGATTGATTGCATGATTCCTACTGTCTACTCTTTTATAAATTCCTCAACAGCCTTGGTCATTTGGAAGGAATTCAGACAAAAGTAAATCTTTAGTGACCCCTACACCTTGAGCTTATAAATTCAACCTTTTCCAGCACTCCCCATTGAGCAAAGAAAACTAAACAATGCATATACTCAGGACTCAGAAAAGATCAGTTGGCTATACTATCTAGAACATAAACCAATAGGCTTTCTTGAGGGACTACAACCCAAAAGGAAATACAACCCAAATCTGAGTCAAGAGTGTTCCTAATGACTGAGGTGGTCCAGGAGCTTCTAACACATGTGCATAAGATTTAGTGTCATGAAATGAGACCAGTCAAGAACGTGTTTCATATGTATGCTTAATAGGAGTAGGTTTTAAAAGTAAAAAGTGAAAGGTCCAATTAAATACCACAGTCATTTAATTCTTTTTATTGCCTTGATTATTTTCTAGTTGTGTTTTAAAGACACTCTGAGGGGCACCTGGGTG
The DNA here is from genome assembly GCF_002201575.2 of Neomonachus schauinslandi. NCBI lineage: Eukaryota > Metazoa > Chordata > Mammalia > Carnivora > Phocidae > Neomonachus > Neomonachus schauinslandi. The sequence continues at coordinate 166,744,835 of NC_058405.1, forward strand.
GCTCAGTCAGATAAGCATCTGCCTTTGGCTCAGGTCATGATCCCAGGGTCCAGGATCAAGCCCCACATTGGGCTCCTTGCTCAGTGGGGAGCTTGCTTCTCCCTCTCCCTCTGCTGTTCCCCCTGCTTGTGCTCTCTCTTTCTCTCTCTCTGTCCAATAAATAAATAAAATCTTAAAAAAAAAAAGGACACTCTGATATAACATTTATATAGCAAAGAGTGCTGTCAGTGCCTTAAGAATGAAGAAGACAGGGGCGCCTGGGTGGCTCAGTTGTTAGGCGTCTGCCTTCGGCTCAGGTCATGATCCCAGGGTCCTGGGATGGAGCCCCACATCGGGCTCCCTGCTCCGCGGGAAGCCTGCTTCTCCCTCTCCCACTCCCCCTGCTTGTGTTCCCTCTCTCGCTCTCTCTCGCTCTCTCTCTCTGTTAAATAAATAAATAAAATCTTAAAAAAAAAATGAAGAAGACAAAATCTAGATCTTCACTTAGAGCCTCTCCATATCAAACAACAATAAAAAGTCCCATTTTAAACTAAATTAGGAGAAATAGGAGTTGAGGTTGGAATTTTAATTAACTGAGATGAATGAAAGTATTTTAATTCCCTATTAGAGTTGGATGTGGAGGAGAGGGAAAGAAAGAAATGCAGTAACATTTCCAGATGTGGTTTAAGGTTAATCAGATAATGAAGTGATGATCATATTGTCTTTCACCTGACCTACAGATATATTTGTTTCTAAATCACTCTGCTTATTGTGCAAAGAAATACCCTTCAAATTATAATGGGAAATCTTGAAAAATCTTGACCAAGAAAGAAAACAAAATGAGAGAAGGATAAGCAGTTTTTATATTCATTAAGTCCTAGTAATAGTTCAGAACTTTAGTTGTATCTATTTTTCTTTAATGCTTTAAGTAATGTCTCCCAGCAATTTTTTTTTAATTATGGGAAATGATACCACCCATCTTTAGTAGAGCTAAATATCTTTAGGAGGTAACCTCCTAGCCAGCAGGAAGGAGATAGGGAAGAAAAGTAGAAAGGACATAAAGAGAGATATCACTGATTGGGAGCCAGCACTTAAACCCACTGATGAACATGCAATTTTTTGCTAATATCTCTGCTCTTAGACGGCACAACCATCCCAGTGGAAACAGAGTTGCTAACAAATGTGTGGTTGTGATGTGGGTGTGTACTAATTTATATGGGGTGGGCATAAAAGCCAAATGGTTGACTGCTTTGACTTAAACTATTTTCCCATTCTATCATCAAACCCATATTAAGACCTAACAGGTACAAGATGAAGTATAAGAAAGTATGAGAAAAAATATGTTCTCTGGGATCTTAGATCTAGTCCTGTAGAGGAGATGACAGACATTTTCAATAAAGAAGATTTAACAAAAGGGTGAATGGAAGGCAGCATGTAATTAATCATCAAACACATATTGAGAGACTGTGAAGTGATATATGAATTTAAATAGGAGGAAAAATCAGTGAGATGTGGGAAAGGACTTGTAGAAATAGCTCTATTTATGTTACCATGTTTTTCATGTTTTTAAGGCACATTTGCTTATTCCCTTCTCTGTGAACACACCTAAAAAAGAAATACCATTCTGTAACATGAATCAACTTCAAGTCAGTCATTATGCAACAAATTAAAATTTCTGGCACTCTTCATATACACCTTTTTGGTTTGAAAGAAGTTTCATTAGAAATACGACCACTTGGGGTATTTTAAATAAAGGATGTGAGATGACCTTACATGGTAGCATAAGTTCAACACACTACATTAATCAAAATATGTTTACTCTTCAGGGGCGCCTGGGTGGCTCAGTTGGGTAAGCGTCTGACTTGGTTTTGGCTCAGGTCGTGATCTCAGGGTCATGGGATCGAGGCTTATGTCACGCTTACAGTAGAGTCTGCTTGAGATTCTTTCCCCCTCCCTCTCCTTCTTGCTCTATTCCTCCCCCAGCTTGTGTGTGTGTGTGTTCTCTCCCTCTCTCTCTGGTAAATAAATAAATAAATAAAATCTTTAAAAAATAAATAAAAATATGTTTACTGTTCAGCAACAAACAACATTAACTCACTTAAAATGAGGCCATCTTGTCACAAATACGTGTTAAAGCTAACTTTCACATGGATTTGAATACATTGATTTCTGCTTTGTGAAGAAAATAAGACGATATGCATCAAGTTTAAAACTTTAGGTCAAAATAAGCATTTGTTTTTTAAATTTTGGAGGTTTTCAAATATTTACCCTAAAGCTATCTGAAATAGTCTTGCCCTCAGCAGTCTAAAAATCATTAAATGTACTGAATGTAGTTTTTCAGTGTCAAAGAAGTATACTTGACTCATTTAGTAACAATATTCCTTTTTGCACTATTCTCAGAATGTTTAAAAATTTTTAGTCCAGCTTTTCTGAAATCAGATACCTCTTGACTTTCACAAATAACTTACTTGTAAAAATGGACAAGATGTTTACATTTATTTCATGCAGGCTGTTTGAGGGTGGGAGATGTGTGGATGTGAAGAATTGTTTGTCCCTTTGTACAGATTAAAAACTAAGACCTTTGGGAGTCTTATATTATAATCTGTACAAAGGGATGAATGATAACTTAGCTTTAAAGATTACCCTAAGATGGGAACCCAAGCCAAGGACGGAACCCAAGTACAAACTCAGTTTGGGTCTTCAGATCAACGTGACCATGTTATAACGCTCCATTCTTTTATCCCCTATCAGATGACTCTGTAAGCATGCCCAGTGTGGTAAGTGAACAAGAAGCTTACCTCCTGAGCACCATTGGAAGGAGGCGGTTCTCCAGCCACGTCTCTAGCATGTCTGCACCTCAGGCTGAGGTGGGCATGTTACCCAGCCAAAGGTAAAGAGCCATGGATATCCTATACTCTGCATTTGGGGGCAAAGGTAGAATTCTGAAAATTCACTTTTGTTGTTCTAAAAAGGCCAAAAGAGTAGCAGAGGATTGTGTTTTTATGTAGACCATTCAACAAAGGACTTTTCAACCAAAGTCATGCAGTCAACAGTTTGCAAAGAGATTTCTAAGCCAGACCAGTAGAAGGGATCCCAATTTCTGATCCAAGCATTGTTTCAACTTAAAAACTCTCTAGAAGTAGATACATGGTCTTTTTTCTGGTTGTCAAATGACATTCTCATATTTCACATAAATCATTAACTAAGCTAATCATGAGTACCTGGCGAGTGTATAGGACTAGCTTGATATATGTGGTAAAGTTTAGACTTTTGGTATGTCATTAGTATTTAGTGGGAGGTAGTGATGCTTAACCAGGCAGAAAAAGACCTACGCCACTATGTGTGACCTTGGGCAGGTCATTTAACAAGGGCCAACAGTACTCTTCTCTGTGAAAAAGGAGGTTGGCTAAAGTGACCTTCACAGTACCTTCTCTATAGTTATATGATTCCATTACTGAACACTTTAAGACATTTTCTTTATGTGTTCTCTGCCCTATAAGAACATAAATAAAAGTTCCAAGATACATATATCAAATATAGAAAATGATCTGATGTAAGAGTCAAAACATTGTCTATTTCAGAGCCAATGATATTATCACTTCAGGAACTGAATTCTTTCAAAGAGTTGGCCTTATGTGTTTTTGGCTAGCTTGTTCTTTATTTTTAATATCTACAGATTTAATGTGGTTATACTTCATACGTGGAAAATAATAAAAATCGTAGCACATTCTAATGTTCACATAAAATCAATTTTATGCAGAAATAATTACCCTATGCCCAAATCCTTTAGCAAATAGTTCATGAACTTTACAGATAAAATAAAATTTGTGAAATAAAGCCTAACTTTGGAGAATATCAAAAACTAGGGGAAAATGATAAAAGATGAGTAATAAGTAAATTGCACACTTATAAAGAAAGCAGTATTTTAAGTACTATTTGGTTAATACAAAAATTAATAATATATAAGGGTTACTATCCTTGTAAGAGATTGTTTTACCTACCTTTTGGTAACTTACCTTTAAAAAGGAGGTCTTTTAAATAAAATGCATGAACAAAACTAGAGCTAAACTATAAAATGTCCAAAAAAAAAAACAAGATACAAAGTCATACAAGCAGTTAATATTGGTAACTATCAGTTCACTTTTAATTGCTAGCATATGCAAGCTTCTATCAAGGATAAGAGAAAACCATCTAGCAATTCATGTAAAAGTTTTATTTAAATTAGGGAATTGTAGGAATTTAACATAGAGGCTTTTTTGGTGATTTACCTAAACTAACCAGACCATCCATTCCCTTTGTACATATTCATTAAGAGGTTAACTTGTTTCAAGGGAGAAAATTTGTTCTTTTATGGATATACTGGAAATCCAGAAAAATCATATAGTTAAGCCTTTTGGCTTGAGTCATATTTCGGAAGGCTAGTGAAGGTAGGAATATCTATGTATATTGGGGAAAGGGAGCTCTTTCTGGACACAGAGGCTATTTCTACAGTGTACGATTAGGTAAACAATTGGGGGGGGGCAGGCACTCCAGCTTTTTAAATAGTTTAATTCCATTCAATTTAATAACTATTTATTGAATGCCTCATGGGTGCTTGCTTAGCCCGATGCCAGGTAGTGAAGGAGAGAGAAAGTATGACACAATTTCTGTTCACTAATCCCAAAATCAGCTGCATCCAAATAAATCAATAAACTATTTAATTATTCTCTCACCAACCTGACAGGTTTCTTCTTTTGGCATTTACAATTCAGTCACTAGAGGATGGAGTAAGGAGGTAAATGAGAGTTCCAGGTGAATATTCCAGGGTTATCTTCCTCCCATTTGTTGTTGACTTGCATTTCCATTGCAAAATTAGCAAGGGAAGTTGAGTTCTTTCTTGCTTCTCTTAATGGCATCAGTTCCAAGAGTTTGGTTGTGCCAATCCATGGTAAGTGGTTTTTTGTGTGATAATGTCACAACACATGAGAAAGAAGCAGGCTCCTGGTCAATGAAGAATCACATACATACTAAGACAAATGAAAGTAATAACCACTTAGCCAAATGGTCACCAAAGGAATGATAGTCTCATCTTCTACAGATTCATTCTGCAATGCACTTCAGAGCTCGTGTGTCCGTTTGGAGCTCATTTTAAGTCCCAACTCTTGACCAGTAAATAGATCACTCCTCTGAGAGTCATACCCACCCAAAGTCCCTCCTCCCCCATTGCCTTGAGTCCTATGTCTTGACAAACCCAGCACAAGGTGAAATGGTTACCTGTCTCCTTCTCCTTCTTGTTCTGTTAAATTTATTTATTTTTGGCTCTTGGAAGCAGAAAATTGCATGCCTTTTTTTCTTTTTCTTTTATTTGTTTGCATTTTCTTTCCCTAAATGCTTCATCTCCCTACCCCTCCTGCAGTGAACCTAATGTCCTCGATGACTCCCAGGTCCTGGCCGCCGAGGGCAGCCTCTCTAGGTACAGTGTCAACGCTACCTGTCTATTGGTGTCTGTGCTGGGAAACTAGCTGTTCCCTGTCTCCTCTGTCTCTCTGTCTCTCTGTCTCCTCTTGCCCCCCCGCCCCCAGTCTTGATATCTCTTTCCATTTCTTGCCCTTTGTTGCTCATGAACACACGAGCCTGGAAGTCAAAGGTGTAGCCTCCTTCATTTGCAGCTTCAGAGCTCAATCACAAATGGCCTGAAAAGCTTTCTTAAAAAAAAAAAACAAACAAACCTGTGGAGTTCTTTTAAGGGCTTGTCCCATGGGCATCTAAAACGTTTGATATGCTAAATGTTAATTTTACCCCATCCAGTCATTCCCTCCCACACTGATAGCCCTTAAGAATTGTTTTTCAGAAGCCTTTTAATACAACTCCCCATCATCAAGAAGCCCCTTATTAAATCCAGACAGGTCTTTTAGTTCATAGCATGGATGGTAAGAAAACAAACAATGCTGCTATAATAAGAGTAGTGATGTTGATACAATTTCTATAATTCCCTCTCTTTGATGCATGCTATGCGGCAGGCTATTAGAGTAGCTTGTTCAAACAACGCAGATAAAAAGAACGTCTGTCCTAGCACAAAGAGGACTCCCAAACTTGCCATGAAATGTCAGACACAAACATTTCTTAGTAAGTAAGAGAAGTCTTATGATGCAGACAATAAGATACCTTGGCTATTGGTTTAAAGCGTCAGAAAGGGGGACTGCACCTTTAACACTCAGATAAACCACGTCAAACATTCCTAATAGTCTTGTGCTGTTGATTCACACCTCTCAACTAATCCTCATTAGGGGTGATGCTTCTTGTTCATTCGAACAGTGCCTTAGTTCCATCTCAAGAGAAAACATCCCCTTCCAGGTTTGCGTTATATAGTGAGGACAATACAACATGTTTATTGCTTTAACACAAAGATGAGGAAATGTTGAGAGGCCGTTCCAGTGATAGGATATTCTTTGTTTTCTTTTTGTTTTCTTTGCATCTTGTCCAGATTTCACATTTTCTTCAGCAATTGAAAATGGGAAATTTAGTCCATCATTGGGTGTATCATTTTTTTTTTTTTACTACACCCATAAATCATGGCATTCATTTGTGTTTGCGAGCCCTTGCCTTGACAGATCAGTCTCTTATTGATGGTAAATGTGGAAGTGCAGTGCTGCAGAGTGCAGACTCAAGTCCATTATCAAGAGCTGTGGGGGCGAGGTCGAATGAGATGGTTTCCCTTCATTGTTCACAGAGTTTGAAGAGATCAGAACCAAGTCTAGCACCTTGACCACTACTTTCAAAGAATGCATTTGTTTGATGCTTAAAATTACATGGGAGACAGGTGCACCTCGCGTAGAAGAGAACTTCAGTGGCCCTTGGAGAGTGGAAAGGATTAAACCAGATTTCCATTCGGCCGACTTTGTCCCAGGGCTCTTCTAATTAGGCCAAATTCTACTCTTGCTGAGTAAATACTAGTCCAGGTTTGGTGAGGGAAGGCAGGAATTTGAGTTGATTTTTATAAACTTTCTAAAGGATTTGGCCATCTCTGGCAGGTTCAGCGTTCAAATTGCTGAACTTGGAGTTATTGGAACCAGTCTGCCCTGGGTCCAGCACCAGTGGGAATAAACCCAAAGTTCTTGCTATGTGAGACTGTTTCAGAGCCAAAACTGTAGCTTTTATCTACAACTGAATTAGTCAGTCATGTCAGGACTTTGGATACTGTTTTAGACCAACTGTTGTTGATCTGTTGTTCCTATAACTGGCATGTTTTAGTTCTGGGTGTTAGCCACCCACACTCCGTGGTGGTCATTAAGGAAACAGAGGATGAGGTGTTCACTTGGATTCTAAATAATCCTATTAATGCAGAGGAATCCCACCAGCCAGTAGCACATCCACCTTTGCCAGACCCTGCAAGCTGTATTTCTTGAACTCCATCATGTCACCAAGTTCTCTTTGGAGGAGAGGAACTTTTGATATTTACTAAGAGGTGGGTTTATAAAATAGGATATGCACTTATTTATATTTGGTTTCCAGGCATTCCTATTTTTGGCATGAAACTTCTTTATGTTGCAGACTCTTCAGGTCCTAAAGAAGCAGTAGGGATTAACCATGGCAATTATATTTAGCACACACCCAAACACTCAGGACCTAAAATACATCCAAAGTAGTCCTAAGGAAAATCTGGCTCCAAACCTTAAAGAAAACCAGGAAGCAGGTGCCTGGGTGGCTCAGTTGGTTAAGAGTCCGACTCTTGATCTCAACTCAGGTCTTCATCTCAGGGTCGTGAGTTCAAGCCCAGCGTTGGGCTCCATGCTGGGTGTGGAGCCTACTTACAAAAAATAAAAATAAAAAAGAATACCAGGAAGCATGCCCAAAGGAAAGTAATACACCCTGCTTCTCCCTTAACCCCCACATTTTGGCAAATTTTCTGGAGATTTGCTTTTGAAAGAGCATTTATTTTAGGTCAGTGGGACAAGTTGGCCTGAGGGATAAATGAGGAAGAGACCAGAATAACTAGGGTGACCTGATGAATAGATAGAAACCAATAAAAATTATGCAGACCTTTTGAAAATTTCTTCCAGGATTCTTTTTTTAAAACTGTGCTATCTGGTTTCTTTTAAATATTCATCATAAGAGGTATCAGCCTGTTAGAAGCACTATGCTATGGAGCAAAAATTCTTTCTTTTGGAAACTAATACATTAAAATAGTATCCCATTCCCTTCTGTTGAGAATATTACTCTTAGAGGCATAGAAACTCACTGTAGATATTCCCTCCCTGTACCTGCCCCCAAATACACACACTGTCCATCATGTTTTCTCCAGAAGAATTAGACATACAGAAGTTTTTCAAGCACTTAGCCTGGATGTTTATACTTGAAGATCAGATTTTGTTTGGACATGTTAGAATACTTTGGAAGGCATGAACTGACAATCAATTCTAATTTTTTAAAAAGAGATTAAAATGCTATTTGATTTTGAAGGGTAATTTTAATCCCAGTGAAAAAAAAGAATGTGGCTCAAGTTTGAACAAGACTATGTAGCCTGGGTGAGACAAAATAAATATAACCTATTTAGCAGAGCCCATATCATGATCATCCATTCTTCCAAAGTATGAAAATTTGGCAAGTACTCTCCAAGTACTTAGAAAAATATTTAAACCTTTCTCGTGTAACTGAGAGTGAACGGCTAAGAAAATGTGTGTTGTGATACACAGATATGACCTTTGCCCGTGCTGCCTCAGTTCTTACTGGCTATCTAAGATCCAGATTATCCTCCCTTTTTACTCTGATTCCAGCCACTCATCTCTAAATTCTGTGGCATTTAGCTTACATTTTCTGGTTGTTGTTGAAGGGGGTCAGGACAGACTCCCCAGATTGCGCCATTTTGGCATGTGCATTATTTTGAGCTGAAGGCACTTGAGACCCTGTGGCATCGAGAGAAACTTTTGTCCTTCTCTTAACCACACAGCAGACTCTACATTGGGGGTCTTTCCCAGAATAAGGGTTATTAGCAGAGATCAATTTTATCTGAGTGACCCATCTGTATGGTAGGGCAAACATCTAATTACCAAAAACCGGCTCTTCCTATCACCCTGCAAAGTGCCTTCCTTTCTTCTGAAATCCCTGCCCCAAACCCCTTCTTCTTAGTTCAGAATGACATAGAGACCTCATTTTGCCTGGCTGTCTTTGGAATTTCCATGTCTATGTGGATTCTCCATACTTAAACCTATAAAATTTGATTTTCTCCTGTTAGTCTGTCTCATGTTAATTTGATTCTTAGTCCAGCTAGAAGGACTTCTAAAGGGACAGGAAATGTTGCTCCCTGACATTGTGGAGGCTAAGTAAATTTTAAACAATGATCTTTTATTGGGAAAGGGAAAAGTAGAATTTTGTCTCTTGTTTATTTCCCTGTTCTCTATGAATGCTTTATGGCTCCTTTGGCGCTGGCTTTATGCATTCCTATCACAAGACAGTCACTCAGGGTCAATGGCTATGCTTTGTGTCTTGTATTCCACCTCTAGATTTCTCTAACGATACTAAAATTGAAACTAAAAGCACAGGTAGAGGCAATGAAAATACTAATTCACTTTCCATGCACTAGTCTTACCTAGTGCTTCCACTTAAGTTTTTTATTTATGAAATATATCTATGTCTCAGTCTACACATTTTTTGGTAATTTAAATGAATAATATGAATTATTATTACATTTTTACGTATTATGTTTTTATTACATTACTGAATGTCCCCTCATTCACCTATCCTATATTTTAAGACGTTCCGTTAGGTATATATCTCATTTAGGAGTTGCATACATATTTGTACACTACACTCCGGGCCCTCAGGCTGAAACAGGAAAAAAGAGGTAATTTGTGCCAGAATTGTTCTCCTAACATTGTCTGAACTTCGCTAGCTTATAAATTACTTCTTTGCATTTTGAGTAAGGTGTTTTTGTTTTTCGTAGACAGTTGAGTCAAAATTCTGCCAGGCCCTGAGTGCATGTACTTCCCTAAAATCTAGATCATTATATGGTTTGCCATAGTGATGTTCTTCAGTGACTCCAAAATACAAAGGATAATTTCAGTTTCAATTGAGAATGTTTTATTTCCTTTTATCTTTATTGTTTTAACCTATTATTTTGTGAAAGCGTGGAAAATCGGCCATTTCTCATTCTCAAGATTAACATTTTCAAGAAACCAGTTTTCTTGAGAGAGGCGCTTAGGGCAAACACCTTGGTCTTCTCCCGGTTGGTTTTAGTACTGTACATTCTTATGGTCACAGATCATAAATCCTACAGGTGACTAAAATAGTACATGACTCGGAGAGAATTTGAAACTACTTTTTCTATGCAATTTGATATAGACCCGAGAGAAAGTAATGTGTTCTGCATAAATTACTTCCATTATTAACTTCTCTGGCTGTCGATGAATGTGTCCCAGCTGCACCCAGTTAAGCCAGACTTTGATGTCCCCAGTACATCTCTTTTAGGGAGAATATAATGTCTTAGCTGGGATATACTATTTCCAGGGACATGTTCTATAATTTCATCTTTGATATGTGCATTCCACTGATGAAATACTGTATCATTTACATAGAACAGCTAATTACTGAAGCTGTAAACTTGATTCATTTCTTAGATATAAGCCTCTCTATCCATAGAGAAAATTTGGGTGCTTATGATCCTCTCTTGGAATAATCATCATGAAACTACCATTATGCTTTGACATTTAACACTCCCTGAGTAACGTGTATTTCTTTTCTTGCACCATTTTTTTCTCACAATCTCCGGTTATTGAATAAAAACGAGACAAGTGGACTGCCTCAATTTCATTTTCTCTGCCCAATTATTTTCAAAACATTTTATAATCCACTTCCTTTTAGTGTTCTAGAAGCAATAAACTCATTACAAATATCAAATGTAAAACAAAGAAGCATGCTATATACATCCCTTTTCATGTCCAAACCATTTTACATCAACTAACTTCTTTTCTCGACCTTAATGGGAGGTAGGTGGTAAGTATTAACCTCCCTTTACGGCCAAGGGAACTGAGGTAACATTTAGATGTCAATGAAGAAACCATCCCAAAGAAAGCTTTGCTTGGTATTTGGGAGAAACTTGTTTCTACTTCTGTGCATATGGTGATCAAATATTCTTTCCAATTTAAGGCACATGTTAAAATGTATAATTAATAAGGAGATGTCACTTCAAACATGCCAGCAACATAGTCTGGATTGCTTATCAGAATTTATTGCATTGTTCCTTTGAATATTTTTCCATCTTCCTAGAAAGGTCACATATGTATAAAAATAATGTATATTGATCTTTTGAACTTGACATTAAGGAGAACAAGAAAGTTTAAAAAGCATCTGTTTTGGGGACTCTTTATGGAATTTTGTACTGTGTACCCCAAATGGTATAATTATGATAAAATGACATCCTTATTTCATAAAAACGTTGAGAAACTCCATTTGGGAATCGTTGATTTTCTTCTAGTGGAAATACGAGTAAGACTTTTAAAAAATGACAGACATGACTATCACCCAAGTGAGGGTTAACCAATTGTTAACATAACAGGGGGAACATCTGATTGTCTATCTTGCCACCAATTTCTTTCTCTACAACTGCAGCTAGATATTTTAAATAGCTCTCTCTCTCTTTTTTTAATGGAAATGAATGAATATAGTCTTTCTTTTTCCTGGACAGTTGCTGACTCTGGATTCCTCTGTGGAATATTTTACTCTAAAAACGATGTGTAGATGACTCTCCTTTTGCAAAGGCAAAGCAGAAATCAATTGTCCATTAACCAAATAAGCACATTGGCATCATACACAGGATTACAGTGTTCTCTGGGGCACAAAACATTTCTTTTTTTTTCACCGCCATTCCCATTATAAATACCTATTATACATGCATGCAGAATGAAAATGGATCATGGGCCCATGACAGTATTTTCAGCCTCACCCTACACTGAAGTAGCAAGCACTGTCAGGAGTCATTTTTGCATATAAAATACACACATACACAGTAAATTTGGGGGGAGCAGGTTGTTGTTTTTATAAATTGCACAATATGTTTGAGTGCAGCTATTCAATTAAGTTTCTGAGTTCTTCTGATAGCTTGATTATTTTGCCGGCCTTTTAAATCTAAAATCTTTTCTTAAAAAACATTTAATTGTCTACCCATGTGACTATTCATTTACTCAGTAGTCACAGAGACTTCAGGCTGCAAACGTGTTGAATGTGCCCCTTCACCCAAATGGATTCTGTGTCTGATGTGTTTGATATCTGTCCATCTTATTTTCATTTAAACTGAAATTTTAACAAAGGTGTTCCCATCCATGTGATAGAGTTGTTTGTGTTTGTTTGTCACCACCTTTTCCCTTCCCCTTGGAAAAAAAAAATTGAGATTAGAATGTGACATCTTTAACCTTTTGGTGGCTTCCAAACCAGGGGTGTGATCGAACCAATGTTTTGCTGAATGATAGATATGGCATCAGTGACTAAAATCAAAATCTCAATTTTGGCAGCTTGGGGCTACGAGGCCTCGTCCTCCCTCCCAAACCCTTGAAATCTCCCATCCCAGGGATACTTTCCCAACCTTCCTTCAAAGATAATGGTATCTTTGAAGTGACTGTTTCATAGAAGTGGCTTTGGTTAACACCCAGCAGAGGATGGTCATCTGTACTCTCTCCCAGGTCCGCTAACACTGTTGATGCTTGACAGGGTGCCAAGTGTCCAGAGTGAACCTGGCCAACAGAACCTCCTCATTCAGCAGCCGCTGGGGAGGAAAAGGGGCCTGAGGCAGGTAAGCAGACCCGGAAAGGGCAGGAGAGTCATCCTATGAAATGGAAGCTCTAGTTAATCTGTAATGCCCACGTATATGGAGATCCTATCTGGCCTTCTCCCCGCCTGAAATAAGCAGTACAAGAGCAACTTTAAAAGCAAGCAGAGAGTTTTTAGCTTCTATTTTAACTTTGAATCTTCTTATTGGTAAAGCTGATTCCTAGGCTCATAAGCAGGTCTATACTTCTCTTCGTCCCCTGTTCAGAAACCTTCTTTCCCAACCAAACTTACTGAGCAAGGAATATTGGTTATGAAGTTGATATAAGGCCTGTTTCTATATAGAGGCATAGACCCAGTTGTCCTTTCTTCCTCATTTCACAATTAATGATTCAGGTTAAAACCGAAATCAAAGTAAAGACCATCTTTACAGATTTCCTCAGGTGGGGTCCCTTTACTCTCTACATACAAATTTAAATGAGCCTTTGTACAGTCGCTTTGATTGGAGCTTCCCAGCATTTGCATACCAGACACTTTCTCAGCAACTAAAATTTTTTCACCAGCCTCCCATTGAGAATTAGCATGTGTTTAACTACAACTTCTAGATGAGCAAAGGCTGATCAACAAGCAATACTTATTAGTTATGTATCCTGAAATTGTCACATTGACTATTTTAAATTATATTAATTAATGTCCTTGGGATAGGTAAGGAACTAATAATTGGGAGATAGAATTGGTTAAAGGGGATGCCAGATTCAAATACTCAGTCGTTCCGTATGCAGAAAGAAGTTTAATTTATCGGCTACAAGTACAAGCATCCACAGAAACCCATAAAGGAAAGAATACATCATAGAATCCTCTGAGCACAGAGTTTCCTCCCAGGCAGTTAGAACCCTCTTGCCAGCTTTATTCTGCCTATTCTCTTTAGCTAAGACGTCCTCTACTGTCACGTCAGAAGACGCAGACTGAACCCAAAAACCGCCACGGGGCTCGGCTGTCAACCACTCGCAGGAGTATTCAACCTAAAACGAAGCCATCTGGTGAGGCCTCCTTGTCCCTTTCGACTATACCGTTGACTCAATGTCATGCAACTCGGTCAGGAAGGTCTGCAGACCCCGAGCTCCTGCTCAGGATAAAGGAAGAAGTTTCCCAGAGCACTTTAGTGCCTTTCCTTCTTTTCACCTTTCCTCCCCTATCCTTTCCCCATAAGTCTAGGGAAATGGAAGAGTCCAAGGTAAACCACAAATGCTATGAGATTTGATTCTCGAAGGTTGTGTTTTCTTTATCCAAGCTAGGAACTGAGTTTGTTATGTCTTACTGAAGACAAAGAAATGATGAATGATAGGGACTTTTAAGTCTTGTTGGTAGCTGTTATGAGCGGTGACCAAGTTCACCTAATGCTCTATGGAAATCTTGTTTTAAGCCATTTATGTAAAAATGATTTTTTCTACCCAAGTTCTCTTTATAAGGAGGTGAAATCAAAACATGTACATAATAGTCAAATATGCTCTTATTTATTAATAAGCCAGCAGTGTCTTTACAAAGAAAAGCTAGGAAACACTGGTTAAAGCTAATTATTAAGCACTTGACAATATATTTTTTCCCTATTTACTGCTTTACTTCTGACCCACAGCGGATCAGAAACGTTCTGTGACCTTCATCGAGGCTCAGCCGGAGCCAGCCGCTGCCCCACCAGAAACACTTCCCACCACAGGCCAGCCACAAGGCTGCAGTCCAGCCCCATCTAAGAAGCCGGAAGGAATGGGCAAACCAGTCCTCACATCTTCCCCTGCCATTGTAGTTGCTGATCTTCACAGCCTGTCTCCCAGGCAGGTGAGGGCTCTAAAGAAACAGGAGAGGCTTGCCCCCTGCACACTTGTGTCTAGGGACAACATGGATATGCACATTTATTTCGTATAATGGAAGTCTGAGTCTGTAACATTTTGTTACCCAGACAGACAACAATCCTGTCGTCATGGACAAGAACATCCATATAAAGTATGTGGGCAGTAATACATCTACTTAAGAAGGAATAAGAGAAATCTTGGGATTCTTTGTTATGAAAAACCCAAGAGAAAATATTTCACAACTAAAATAACCATTGAAAACCATGATACGATACCTGGTTGAAAGATAGTTCAATTTGAAAGGAAAATAAAGTTACTGGTCTAGAAGCCTGTAAATAGCTGTCTGTGTCCTATGAGATGAGAGGAACTCAATATTCTGAACTTTTTCCTCATCGTATTGACTTTTTCTTGTTGTTTTGATTTTTTTTTTCTTCTTTGAATTTTTATAAACGAATCCCCTTAGGCCCCGTGTCCTTCCCAGTGTCATTTAGAGAAAGCTAAGGGGCAATAATACTGCATACGTTTGTAGAGTGTTGAATGGTTAACAAGCCTCGTAACACCACCATCTCATTATCCTCACAGTCTACAGGGTAAGCAGGGCAAAAAAAATACACTCATGCTGCAGGTTAGGAAACAGGCTTGCGAGGGTGAAAGGGTCCATATAAGAGCTCACATATGGTAAAAGCTAGAGCTGGGACTGGCCAGTGTCCTTGTCCAGCTTCAGGTAGACAGTGACATTTTTGATCCTCTTTCCTCACACCTCTCCTGATTTCCATGATGTTCTGATCCTTTTGATGACAGAGTGAGCCCCTCCCCGCTGAAGAAGGAGAAAAGAGAGAGGATGCAGAAGTGCAAGGTGCTCCAGCACACGGTCCCCTCTCTACGCAGCTCTCAGACCCTGACGAATTCACAGGCCTTGAGACATCCATCCTCCTACAGCACGGAGACACCATCCTTCACATCAGTGAGGAACACGGCATGGAGAACCCCCTGCTGTCCAGCCAGTTCACTCTGATGCCCACTGAGCTGGGGGAGACTGATGGAGACCTAGACGAGTCTCATGTTTAATTCCGTATCTTGTTAAAAGTGGCAGGTGTAGTAGACAAGATGTGGGAGGGATCGCTTTCCTAAAAGGTGAATACTTTTGCTTGGAAAAGATGAAAACACAGCACTTTACATCCAACGGGTGACACAAATCTCAGTAGATTTTGCTGCTAATGCGCACGTTGTTTCATAAACATCTTTAAAAAAAATCAATGGCTAAGATAATTTGGTTGTGTGAAGACCATAAAAACCAGGGAAGAATAAGAGGAAAGAGCCATTTCACTGCACATTATTTATGATTCAAGAAGCCTTGAGCAGTTAAAAATATATACTATAATGGAGCTGCTTACCTAGGAATATTAACAAATAATATGTTCTAAAAAGAGAATGCAATTTTTGAGATTACTCACGTTATACATCTCATGCAAATGTTTATTTTTATAGTTTCAAAAATATTAAATCAGGTGGCTGTATGAGTAGCAATTTACATAAAAATAATCAATAAGGAAAATATTAGTTTGAGGAGACTAATAAATAAGCCTGCAGCCATTTTTGCTTTGATCAACAATACAGCCATTTACAAGAAGAAGAAAAAAGTACTATTTTTAAAGCTCTGGATTTTTCAATATTTATTTTTCAACCGTCATTTACCTTGCATGTTGTAAATCAAAATGCTAAAGCCCTAAGATCATTCCATTTTACAACCACATTAGAGGGAAAATATTCAAAAAATTATCAGACATAATTTTGAATTAAGAACCTAAACAGCCTATACTATGATATAAACTAAATGTAAATATAATAGCTAGAAAGAGATCGTATTCCTACTTCTAGCCATGACCACATCAATGCCAAGATTAAGAGATATTGGAAGATGTGATTACAGTATCCTGTGCCTGCCCTTGAGGGCATATTTTCAGATATTAAGGTTATTGTTAGAATTGGTTCAATAAAATAACTTTTTCTCAACATTAACAATTTTCCTATGATCCTTTAGACATCTACGTTTATGAGGAAAAATTATAAAGTGAGCAATCTCTTCATAGACACAGTGAGCTTGTGTATTTTACTTTAACTTGAAGTTCACTTACTTCAAGAAAATCATAAAACTTAGAAGGCTCATGAGGCCATATCTAGTGTGTTACTGATCCTGTAACAGGGCTTGGCATCATATAGTTCAAAACTGAATTTCAAAATTTTAACAGTTTACGTTAGAAAACTGTTACATAACTACTAAACATATAAAAACTCATATATGTACCTAAATTGGTGTGGGGTGTGTGTGTGCACGTGTGTGTGTGTGCGTGTGTGTGCATTTTTCTAGTCCTCCAGTTGAAGTTACAGATTTTGATTACACTGCAATGAATTGAAAACACATTCTGTATGCTTTAACTTCAACTACGTTGGCTATGAAAAGTATGTTTATAGAGAGAGGAGACCTGCTAAAGTCACCCAAATCACAAAGGGAAATTATTTTTTTCTGTTAGATTTGCTTATTAAATAGGCATTGCTTAGGTTGTGATTTATACTTTCAAATAGAATTTGGGGTTTGGGTCCCATTTACTAAGAGAATTAAAGACATCTGCGAGTTAAAGATAATGGACAAAATGAAAAATTTCAAATCTAAAACTTGAGAAAATAGAGGGGGTATATGGCCTCTTTCAATGTTTTACAAAATTTTCAGAACATTTACTTAATGTTGAATTAATTCTCAA
The DNA here is from genome assembly GCF_002201575.2 of Neomonachus schauinslandi. Classification (NCBI taxonomy): domain Eukaryota; kingdom Metazoa; phylum Chordata; class Mammalia; order Carnivora; family Phocidae; genus Neomonachus; species Neomonachus schauinslandi. The sequence goes on from NC_058405.1 coordinate 166,762,155, forward strand.
GTGTAGAAATACACATATAAAGTGGTTTGATGATTCTTTCTAAGCTGATATATTTTGCCTGTTAAAAATTATGCTGCTCAATTAGTGTTAGAGGCCTTATGTTTGGTAATTACAGGTGTCTGGGCTATATGAGTCTCTATATATGTGTGCACTTTGGTCCAGTTTTTTGATTCTTGATCCAAATTCTCCACGTATAATTGTATCCAATGTTTAAAAAGTAAAGGGGTCAAAGAAGATTGTTGCGTATCTGAGGATTCTAAATACCTTTATATGTACTTAAAAAGTCCTGGGCTGTTTTGAACATGATGATACTGGCATGTCCGTCTTTCAGCCTGACTCCTTCGCTCTAGTGTTATGGAAGTCTGTTAGAAACTTTTTTAATAAGCTAAGTATCGTTGTACCTTGCAAAAAAGCCTCCACTCTGAGAAACAGGGCCTTACAGAGTGGGAATGTTTTCATACTAGCACTACTGAGGTTTTGCAGATGTGTGCATCTGTTGCATTTAAGGTGCCCTTAAATGTGTTGAATGTAATGTGTTGAATGTTTATGTGTAATTGATAAAGTATTTATATGTATGTGCATAAGATTGTCTCAAGATGTATTCTCAGGAGTACTGTTACCTGGAGTTTGAAAGAATAATTATTTTAAAAAAAAACAGTTGGGGAAGATCAGAAAAAGTTCAGGATAATTAACAGTTTTTGTAATCAAAATATTATTGAGTATATGACTAAAAATTATTATATATGATAAATACAGATTAGTCATACTAGATTATTTCTTAAGCTATGATGCTTAATGATATTTATCTTGTTTAAAGGAAAGTCAAAACAGGCACCTACTTCCCATGTATAAAAAATTGGACTCAACCAAGAGGTTGCTTCTTCTGAAATTATCTTTTGAGAGACCTCAGAATAAACATGTATCATCCGTTATAGTGGGTGTAGATTTAGACCACTTGGATTCAATTAAAGCTGTTCAAATCCCGGATACGGCATTTTCTATAGCAAAATATTTTACTTTCATTTTTCAGTATTTGCTGGTTTTAGAATTCTATTGGATAAGTTACTTGATTTTTCCGAAAAGGAAACTGAGTTAATGAGTGCATCGGGACAAGTCACTGAGAACCACAGTATCAAAAGGCATAACTGGGCATGACAATGGTGAAGGAAAAAAAATATATATATATGTGGTGTTTGGGTGTCTGGTTAGGGCCTGTTGCACAGGCTGGCAATAACTGTTTTCTCTTTCAAGCCTGCAAGAGCACGGTAGGCAGGGTGACATCTCCCCCCTTCTTTATTTGAGAGAGAAAGATTGAGAGAACGAGTCGAGGGAGAGGCAGAGGGAGAAGCCGACTCCCTGCAGAGCAGGGAGCCAGACATGGGACTTGATCCCAGGGCCCTGGGATCATGATCTGAGCCGAAGGCAGGTGCTTAACTGACTGAGCCACCCAGGCGCCCTTCCTCCCTTCTTTAGTATCTGTCCTTTTAGTCAATGAAGAACATTCTTCACTCTGCTGTCTAGCTCTAAGACCATCTATGATGAGACTAGGGTGTTTATAGGGACCAACAAGGAAAAAAGGGTGAGAAGTGGAATTACAGTCCAAAATGCAAACTAAATACCCTTCCTCAAGTTATACAGGATACTTTATGAAGTCTCTGGAATTTGCTGCTATCACACCAAGTTATGCTGTTGCCCTATGACCTCACCCTCCCAATTCCATGGCCTTGTCTTGGCAGTGAGTAGAAAGTCCCACTTCCTCATTTACTTTAGTGGGTCTCAACTGCGGCATTTCAGAAACAAAGTTTGGTTTGACACTCAGGACAATAAAAACAAGGGCAGAATGTATTTGGAAAAGCTTAAGACAAATTTACTTATATTATTTCAGGATCATTTAGCATTACAGATCAATGTACCTCCATAATATTTTTCAATAGTCACTGTGACTGCAGGATGAAAATCCTTTATTAGCCATTTTATAGGTAAAAACAAAAGATTGATTACACAGCCAACTTCCCTCAGATGACTTTGAAGTCTGTTATGAATGACCAAAGAGCATGGAAAAAAATGCATATGAATAAATACTGAAATGTTTATGAAAGATATTTATGAAAGATATTAAGACCTCTGTGTTTGAATATGCACATATAATAAAATAAAGCTAAAAATATTTAAGATGCCTGATTAAGTTTCATTTCTCATTTCCGGACATAGGGAATACGTTAACTCATTCAGAAGAATGTTCATTTTGCATCCCTGGGGTGTGCCTTGAGGTCTCTTCTCAACTCCCACAGTCTGGCTTGCGGTCACCCTTCAGTTAGACACCTCCAATTCTTCCCTCCAGCTCCAGCTGAGCACCATTTTACTCAAGCTTTCCACCAATATCCTTCAAAATAAAGCAGAGTGGGCAACTTGGGAAACTGGGTAACCCAGCTTGATTTCTCTGCCTGGATTGTGACCCACTGGAATAACTGGTAGATTTCCCAGGAGGAATGTGAAGGAGCTGGTTGCCCTCTGAATGTGGCTGGAACCACGATGCAGTCCAAGTTACCACCAGTTGTCTTTGGTGTAGAGTACAAAATGTCCATTCCCTACCATCTAAGCTATGCTCTTGCTAAATCCTCTTTTTTTTTTTTCCCTCAAGCGATTTTATTTCATCTGGTCCTGACTCAATGACCCTAGGCACATTTAGCAGAGGAACACTCTCACCCTCTTTCAGACTGTCTGAATAGTAAATAAATGTATTACAACTCGTCACCGAACATTACTGAGAGGGAAAAACAGAAGGTAAGGATGAGGGCCGGAAGCCCAGAAGGAGAATAGTAATAATAATAACCACCACATTCTGTACTGAGCACCAGATATCATGTGCTGGTTTCCTTACCTGGATTCACTTATCTAATCCTTACAACAATCCTAAAGACTGGGAAGATCCTTAGAGATGAGAATTAGGAGGCAGGGGGAAGTGACTGCCACGTTACCCAGTTCGTATCTGGAAGAGAGAGGACTCTGCCCTAAATCTGACTCCTTCACCTCTTCAGAGGAGTTCAAGGAGACAGAGATGAGAAGAAAGGATTTTATTTATTAGAGAGAGTGAGCCAGAGAGCACAACCCGTGGGGCGGGGTGGGGGTGGTGCAGAGGGAGAAGCCAACTCCTCACTGAGCAGGGAGCCCAACTCGGGGCTTGATCCTGGGATCATGCCCTCAGCAGAAGGCAGACGCTTAACCTACTGAGCCACCCAGGCGCCCCTTCGTTTTGTTTTTTAAAGGCAAGCACAAGAGCCCAAGAGGAGAGGAAAGCAGCACAGATGCAAACAATAGGGAAGCAAAAAGTGAAGTGAAGTGAGAGCTGAGGAAAGGGAACTGCAGGGGATGTAAAGCAAAAAATTAAAAAACTCCTAGAATCCTGCTAGGACTGGGAAACCTAAAAGGCTCATTTCCAGAAGGAAGGTCAAGGGAAAGAAGAATGGGCCTGCAGGCGAGGCCCCGCCCCAAAGCCCCTGGGCAGACAGCCCGCCCCCGGGGAGGCGGAACTTCCTCCCCCCGGGCAGCTGCTTCCGGTAGAGTCCGGAAGACTCTACCGGGAAGGGGCTAAAACTGCGCAGCCAATCGGGGCGACACTTTCGTCTTACCGGGGGACTCGTGGGTAACTTGCTCTTGGGAACCAGCACCATGGCGTCTGGCTGCAAGATTGGCCCGTCCATCCTTAACAGCGATTTGGCCAATTTAGGGGCTGAGTGCCTCCGGATGCTGGACTCTGGGGCCGATTATTTGCACCTGGATGTAATGGACGGGTAACTCCTCGGGGCTCGGGTCAGGGTTGCCGCGCGGGGCGGGCTCGGCGCACCTTTATTGAGTGCCTATTGGGTGCACGGCGTCCCTGTACGGCAGAGCGCCTCACTCTAAACGCGGTACTGAAAAAGGGACTGGGGTGAGGGTCCTGAAGGCCCTTCCTGGAACGAACCCGAGGCCGAATGCTGGGCTGCGACTGCGTCCCAAACCTCTACCTCCCCTCCCCCCACGTAACGTGTGGTCTCCTAGCACCTGGGACCCGGTCGCAATCGTAAACCTCTAGGATACGTCTCTCATTTTCAGTTAAGAGAAACTGAGGCCCAAGGGGATAGGCATGACTTGCCCAAGCTCATATAGCTAGTTAGTGGCAAAGCTGGGGAGAAAGGTTTCTATAACGATGAAGAGCTTGGCACCTGTAGTGAGATTGCCCGAGTTCTGCCATTTGATGGGTCACCCGGGACAAGCTACTTAACCTCATTGAGCTTCAGTTTCATTATGTGAAAAATGGGAGTAATAATAGAACCTACCGCTTAGGCAACTTTGGAAGATGAAAGGAGCTAACACGAAAGGAGGTAACACGATAAGTATACAGTGCCTGACCTACAGTAAATTCCCTGTAATTATTAGTTGTTGTATCATTGTTCGAATTTTGATTTTCCTGTTTATTTTCTCTTCAGGCACCCTGCTCTTCAGGGAGGTCAGTTTTTTTGTAAGTAATTTTTAAGCACTGTAGTTACAGCACATAATCAATATTGTTCAGAACCAGGATGATGCTAGTTTTTTGAAGTTGGCTATAAAATGTGGAAACGAACCTAGAGAAAACAGTAGGACTCTCAGGATTACACAACATTGTGACAGAGTTGCAAGTTGTATTTTCTTGGATTGGCCAAGTAGTTTTTTGAGCCCTGCTGATAACTGGCCTTAAAGTAATAACAGCCATTACTTTGGGTTGGGGTAGAAAAATAAAATTTATTTCAAATAGGTAAAGTTCCTGTGTGACTTCATGCAAATTTGCAAATTGTGTTATTTACAAAAGATGGTCAGTTACTTCCTTTTTTTATGTCACTCCTGTTACAAGAGTTTTGTCTTCCTTTGTTCTCTCCGATTAAATCTGTTGTTTTCCTTTTGCGTCTCATTCCGTTATCAGTATCCCAACTGATGATGGCAAAATCTTGACCTTAGAATACTAAGAATTCTAGGCTAAGTGTGTAAGATTAGTAAATATTATCTCTCACAAAAACCTGATTTTTATTGTGCTATCATATACATAATTCTGCTTTTCTGGAAAGTTCTGAACTTTCACACGTAGCTGAATGGAGTGTATACTTCAGAGATGGCTACATTTTCATGTCTGGGACACAAATTTTTTGTCTGAGACACCTACCTCAGGATAGAGCAGGCTACATGTATATGTATGTAGTCTTTTTTAACAGGGAAAGCCGTTTGGTTTTTTAAATAAGTCTTGTACCCTGTTTGAGTAACTGAATGGAAAAAAAAATTGTTTCTGTTCACAGGTCAGGAATATTAATGATAACAGCTAATACTTTTGCACACTTAACTAGTTCTGTTCTGATGCTCTTTGTGGTTTAATTCACACAACCTTATGAGGCTGTTATTGGCACCAGCATTTGACAGTGGGGAATTGGACATAGAGAGGTTAAGTCACCTGTCTGAGGTCTCCTAGTTAGGAAATGGAGGAGCAAGGATTAGAAGCAGGCAACAGCTGTGTTGTCTCAGAAACTAATGTCTCCTGTGGGACCTGGACTTACAGAGAATGATTAACACATTCTTTTTCCTTGAAGAGTAACTATACACTTATTTTTGTTATTTCACGTCTCTCCTACGGTGTAAACTCCCTGAAAGCAGGGTCTCTGGCTCACCTCAGTCCTCCTCAGGTAAAGCACTGTGACAGGCTTAGTTATAGTTGGCTGAATGAATGATTGGATCTGTCATAATAGAGAGATCTCTAATGAATCACTTTTGTCCCCTCCCAGCCCTATGGCAGACCCGGAGCTTATTAAGATAAAAGTATTTGTTTTTTATTGACTCCTTTCCCCCTTTGCCAAGTAACCTCTTGGTTTGACAAAATTAAATTCTCCAAACACCATTTTAAACCTTTCCCATTTAACCTTCACAACTTTTTGAGCTAAGAGGTGTTTTTTATTCCCCTTTTGCAAAGGAGGAAACTAGTTCAGGGAGGTCCAACCTCTTCCTGATGTCCCGCCAGAAAAGGCAAAGCTGGCTGAGCTGCCTTGTTTCCTGGGCCAGGTGTATGCAAGTGGGGGCCTGGACCCCCTTTTCCAAGGTGGCCAACCACGACTTACCTTCCCTCCAGGTACTGCTTTTCTGTTTCCTGGTCCCTTTAAAAAAAACCCCCAGTATTACAATTTGGATGCACCTGTTGTTTCCCCTTTCTCCCTGAAGTGCCCAGTTTCTCTCCTGATTAAAACTGAATGTCTTTATCTTGAAAGTCAGGAACGAGGTTTGGGGTTTTTTTGGGGGGGGGGGGGAGGGCCGTGCACTAGTATGGTTGGATACTTGAAAAAAAGAACAAGTGAGTTCTCTAGAAAATTGGAAAACATATACATCTGTCATGACAGGACAGGGACCACAAGTGTGTTGGTCCTAAGTGTAGGAAGAGAGGAAATAAGCAGTTTCTAAATTGGTTACCGGGATTTAAAACTGGGGAGATGTCACATTAGTACTAGATTGCTGACCTTTGACAAACATCCAAAGATTTGCCTGTACTGGGTCCACAACCTCCATTAGCTAGGCTAATGGATGTTCTTCATTTGTCTCCTGTCCCCATCTGCCCTGTTCTGCTCCTCCATGTTTTCTGCCAGCCCCTGTAGGCATATGAAATTCTGTTGCCTGATTCTCGGGAAATGTTTTCTGGTTACAGTCTTGCTACGTTTTCGATCAACCTTAATCGTCTTCTTACCATGTTAGCCTTGTTGGGAGATCTGGTAAAGGTCTTATCTGTCTGAAATCGATTGTATGACAACTGTAAACAAAATTTAGGGTTGATGATGATACATGATGAGAGAGAAAATAATTGTATACCTGTATTGGAAACAATTACAGCTTAATCTCAGGAAGTCTCTGAGGGAAAAAAGATACTTTTTTATTGTGTTTTCTTTTTTGCAGACTTCAGAAAGTACCTTTAAGGGGGAAAAAAAAGAATCATATAATGATGAAACAGACTTCTTGATGAGATTTCTCTTCATTAGAGTGAAATAATTTGGTATTTTCCAAGCTGGTCTGATAAGAACTCCCAGGGCATCTGTCAAGAATTCAGATTCTCAGGTCCTCTTTGGTGTCCTAGGGTTGGAGTAGGGCCTGTAAATTCTTTTGTGACAAGTGCTCCCAAGGTTACTCTTCCCAGGCAAATTTAGAACCCCTTGACTTCGTGCTTGGCTTTGTTGCTTTTTTTTGTTCCGGCTTAACCATAAGCCTTTGGTTTCTTCTGAGGGCGTCGGTAGGTTTATATTCTTCCAGCGGCTGTGGTGAACCCAGTGCATTGCAGTGATCATCAGTGCATTTGGTCCTACAATTTGGGGATGAGTAGTTTTAAGTGATACTGTATTCTTGTTTCCCAATAAGGTAAAGGTATATTTGTTTTTTTCTCCTATTTTCTCAAGATGTGTGTGTTTCGATGGATGTGAAAATAGACACAGTCTCTTTTCATTATAAAGGCAGCCTAAGGTTTAGGCAACAAAAGTCCTCCCAAGGCCATGCAGCAGGTTACAAGAACAATGAGCAAAATCCAAACCTTTCATTCCAGAGTTGTATAGTATCCAGTAAACCTCACTGTCTGCTTCTCCGATCCTCACCGCCAAGTTCTGAGTAAACACAATAAGCATCTTATCCGTAGCGCAGGCAGTCACTGCTCTGAGGTAAACGGTAGAATGCTTTTCTAAATACTGGAAACCCAACCTCCAAGGACTACAGTGTTTGCAAGTGCAAGTGTCCACACCCATTCATTCACCTTAGCCGGTCCTTCTCAGAGTTGCCCTGAATCCTGACCTCTCCTCCTCCTCCCCTGAACTCTCTTTTTTTGTTGTTATCATAGATGGGCAGGTGAGCATATTAGTTAAGAGCCTGGACTTTGGAGCCAGATGGCCTGTGTTTAATGCCTGCCTCCAGCACTTACTGGCTGTGTGACCTTGAGCCTCTTTTCCTCGGCTGTAAAATACAGATGATAGGCGTACCTACCCCAGAGAGTTGTGAGGTATTAATGAGTTAACTTATGGAACATGTTTAGAATGGTGGCTGGCCCATGTAAGTTTTAATTTTTTATTAGCACTCATTCTGTCCTCTAAGCTTAAGATCTTAATCATGGTTTATTCTCTTTTCAGCTCTGCACATCTAATCAGTTAACAATCCTGTCGCGTGTATCGGTCCTCATTTCCATTCTTACAGTTCCCTGCCATTTGCCAACACCTACTTCCTTTCTTCCAATGTACTGCCCAGTCCATCTTCCTGTTTTATTATTTGCACTTTATTTTTTATTTGCTTCTTGCTTTAATACTTTTTTTTTTTTTTTTTTTTAAGTAATCCCTACCCACACTGTGAGGCTCGAACTCCCAGCTCCGAGAAGGGCGAGAGTCACATGCTCTGCGGACTGAGCCAGCTGCTTCTGGCTTTAAAACCTCACTTCACATTTACCACAGGTTGGAGTCCAGCCACTGAGCCTGGCTTTCGATACCCTTAATGTGACGCAGTCCACCTCCTGTTCTTTTCATGCTCGCCAAGCTGAACACCACCACCTCTCCCCTTCTTTGAATGTAACATGCCTATTTCTGCCTTTGCTTCATTTCTTTTCCCATCTTTACAAATTCTGTTTGTTCTGTAAATCTTGTGATCTTCTCCTCTTTTAATGTGCCATATTACTTACCTCAGGTTGCCTACTTGTTATTGTTTAGCTTTTCTTGTGATCCTCACATAGGGTAATACCTACTACTTTTAACCAATAAAGCCCAGAGTTCAGTGGATTAATATTATAAAGTGTAGTTCTTGGTCATGTCACAGTTGAGTGTGAATGTCCTTCCGTGAAGAAATTCAGGGACATCGTCTGCTTCCATCCTGTGACTGTCATTCCTTAAGGGTTTCTCTACTCATAGGAAAGTAAAGTGAGAGCAAAAGAGGAACACTTCTTAACCTCCTGGGTTCTGCAGTGACACCCATCACTTAAATTCACAGTCTTTGGTGAGAACGAGTCGCACGGGCCACCTGGATGTGGAGGGAGAGGGAGTTGGCTCTCACCAGCAGTTGTACCAGTAGGTCATGGATTCTGTCTCTTGCCTTAGCCGTCTCTTGCCAATGAGATGGTAAACTTTTCTGGGTAAGCAGGAACTCCCATATTTCTGTGTAAAACCCAGGCTGGTCCTTGTATAGAGGGGTTTTGTTCCATATTGAAGTGAGCTAGCGATAGAAGGACTACCTGGAGTACGTTATGGTGTGCAGTACTTTGGGTCGGATGTCAGGAAGACCTCATTTGCATCCTGCCTCCACAGATTATGAAGTGGGTGACTTCAGGAAGTTCTGTATCCTGTGCTCTTCAGCTGGGGGATAGAACAGCATCTCCCTCATAAGGCTGTTGTGAAGATGAAATGAAAGAAGGTACAACACCTGGCATGTTGTAAGCCCTCTGGAAATGGTGGTTATTAATATACACATCAGGCTTCTTTATTGATAATCTTTAAGAAATGTTAAATAAATTATCATTTAGTGCCCTGTGATCGAGGTGGTTTAGTAGTAGCCACAGGCAGCCTCTGACAGGTGAGGGCTTGAGACCCGTGTCGGAGTCCAGAACTTCCTAACTAGTGTGTGACTTGGGCAAGTCATAACTTGGGTTTTGATTGTGTCTTCTTTCCATTTTTACCTGTTGGATGATGAATTATAGAGTTAAGTCTTGTGACATTGTTATGATTTGTTGAAATATCAAGGAAATCCTGCTTTATAAAACTGAAATTACCAAGATGTTTTGGTATTGTTAATACTGTTGATGTTAAATATTACATTGAAAAATACTGCAATCACAGAGGATCCCCTTTACCCCCATGAGAATACATTTGAGAAAAATACAGAAACTGAATTGAAAACATTTTCAGAGTAAGATTTTGTTTGTCTTATAGGCATTTTGTTCCCAACATCACCTTTGGGCACCCTGTGGTAGAAAGCCTCCGAAAGCAGCTAGGCCAGGACCCTTTCTTTGGTAAGTGGGTGTTATGCTGTCGGAAGCCGGATGTGTTGCTCAAGTAAAGGAAAAGTAGATGGTTGATTTCTCAACTTCCAATCTCATCTTGAACCCTTTCCCCTGCTCTCTGTGCCGAGGCTTCATTGGCTGCTTGTAATAAGCCAAACTCTTTCTTGCTTCAGGGCCTTGGCACTTTCGCTGATCTCCTTGCCTGGAACACTGTTCACTTGGCCAGCTCTGCCTTATCTTTTGGCCCTGAATTTTTGGCATTTCCTCAGAGAGGCCTTTCTAAGCACCACATCCTAAATTAACCTTTGTCCAGTTATCCTATCACCTTCTGAATTTTCTTTCTAGAAATTCCTTCAATCAGATTACTTTTATCTAACTAAAAACTCCTTTAGAGCAGGAATTTAATCCACTTTGTTTACTGTGGTTTTCCTAAAGGTAAGCATACACACAAGATTGGAGCTTAGTGTAATTGTTAAATGAGTTTATAAATCAGCCGATTTATGGTCTAGAAGCGAAACCAATTATTTCATGCAAATTGGAGTTTCTACAAGTGGGGCCTATGTATGCTCCACTGTGGTATTGTAGAATAAGGTGAGGTAAGCTTTTTAAGAAGACGCAGTGACCTGGAAGTTATTTCTCGTGAACATGGATTCAGTCCGCATGTTGTTATTGCTCTTTTAAACTAAGTTAGCAATGGCTTAACCTGACAAATCTCTTGTACATAAGAAATTTAACAAATTTTTATAAATATGTTCCTATGTAACTTTTGGAATTATAAAACAGATTTTTTTTTTTTTTCCAGCAGATTGTGGACCAATTTTATGAAGGATTCTAGCTGTGCAGTCCCATATGGTCGTCACTAGCCATATGTGGCTATTTAAATTTAAGTTAGTTCAGATTAAATGAAATGAAAGATGAAGCTTCTCAGTGGCATTAACCATATCGCAGGCTCTCGATGGCCACGTGAGTCTAGTGACTACTGTACTGTATAATGCCGCTATGGATCATTGCTGTCTTCGTAGAAATGTCTTTCGGGCAGAGCCTCTTTCTAGGATCCATGGACTTTGCACGAAAGAAAATGTACCTTACCAATTTTTTTTTTTTTTAAGATTTTTTATTTATTTATTTGAGAGAGAATGAGATAGAGAGAGCACGAGCAGGGGGAGGGTCAGAGGGAGAAGCAGACTCCCCACTGAGCAGGGAGCCCGATGTGGGACTCGATCCCAGGACTCCAGGATCATGACCTGAGCCGAAGGCAGTCGCTTAACCAACTGAGCCACCCAGGCGCCCCTGTACCTTACCAATTTATGTAGCAGGAGGGAAACTGTGTTCAATTGGCATGTTCACCATTTTGAAATTGTCAAATAATGGAATGTAAGCCTCTTATGATCTAAACTTTTTTATTACATTTTAGAAAATGAATTTTCCAAGATTAATTTGTTCTTAGGAATATCAGAGGTGAATGAAATAAGTAACCTTGTTTGCCCCCACTGTTCAATGGCCACAGAGTCCTCCGCATCTGGCTTTGTATGGATTTAAAAGAATTTTTTTTTTCCTTTTCCTCTCTTATTTGGACTCCTAGCATCACTTCTCATTGCTGTCTGTGTCTCCTGTCTTACCAACCCTTTTGACCGACGACACAGAGTCTGCTTTTTCTTTCTGTTTTTCATTTATTTGCCATTAGCTCGCTAATCAGTCTGTCTAGAAGTGGGTCTACAATAAAGATGAATGGACTCCAATCCTTTAATGTTTGGGTTTTGTGACCTAAGAAGTGTGTTTTTTGTTTAATTCTTGGATCTTGGTGGTGGTTGGATAATTGATTCATGTGTATATTCTAAGAAGTAATTCACAAGTTGCATGTATAACTGCTTAAGTTCTGAACTGTTCAATCTCAGTATTGAGTGGTAGTAACCATTAAGCAATCAAGTGAGAGGGAAAATCTGTTGTTTTTGTGTTTTGTTTCTGTTTTGTGATCCCCTAAATCAGCGGTCTTCAGGTGTGGTCTAAGGACCCACAGGAATCCCTTGCAGATGGAACAGGAGGTGAACACTGTTTTCGTAAGACAGTGTTATTTGCCATTATTTGTACGGGTACAGAAGCAGTGGTGAGTTTGTGTGTTGGTGCATGGCCCGAATCAGAGCAATGGTATTGAACTATCCAAGGAGTTATTACGTTATTCTTCGTCACCCTGTTGTTCATAGTAAATACCCTTGAAGAATCAGTGCAGATGATTCATTACAGTAAACCTTGATCCTCGGGTGCGTGTCTTTCACTACTGGGTGTGCAGAGTGGGAACTACATATGGTGATGGTTTTCTTGGGGAAAACCACTTGCACCACCCTGAGTTGTGAACTGACTGGCAGCCTTTCTCACTACCACTATTTTCACTTGAATGAACAACTGGCAGACGAACTATGCTTATCCCACTCAGGGATCTTATGGACATTTTCTTTAAAATAACTAAGTTAGCCTGTCACTTCAAGGAAGATACCTCATTTTTGTTTCCACTGATAAAGTTAGAGCTTGCAAGGGAAAATTTGAATTTTGAAAAACTTGTGTCTGCCTCTGTGAGGTCGTGAGCTTCCTATTTACAGCTTTTCCGATAAAATCTGTAGTGATCTTAGTAAGTGTGATTTTTCTGATAGGATATAATGAAATGTGTTACTGTTTGGAAAAGCTGTGTAATTCAGTGAACTGGTACTTAGATCTGTTCAAAGTGTTTTAGGAAAGGCCTGCGGCTTTCAGTGTGACAAAGCGCAGGCAGGTCCCTGGGAGAGTTTACAGATCCCACACTGCAGCTAACCTTTATAAAAGTCCTAGTTGTTGGGTTTTGGGGTAGAAATAGAAGAATATCCGCACTGGTCTGAAAAGGCTATTAATGTACCCCTCCCTTTTCCCTGTACTTTCCCCCCCTTTTTTTCCATATAAAACAACATACTGCAACAGACTGAATGCAGAGCACATGTGAGAATACAGAGGTCTTCTGTCAAGCCAGACAGTAGGAACTTGCAAAAGTGTAAAATAATGTCACTCTTTTATTAACATGTGACAGATTTATTAGTGCTTATTATTTTTAAATGAATTAATAAGTAGACACTTAAAAATTTCTTAGTTTGAATTTCTAATACATTTTAAATATCAATAAATACAGCCCACATCAACAGCCCTTTGGGGGGGGGGTGGTCAGTAATTTTTAAGAGTGTAAAGGGAGGCTGCTGATAGAATGTTTGAGAACTGCTGACCTCAGTACATAACACAGGCAGCTTCACTGACCGGTGGCTCTCTGAACACGAGATCGTCTAGTAAGGGCTGCTCGTGGGGACCACGTGCTGGAGACTGAACAGCATAGCAGTCTGGTAATTTCAGGAATGAGTAAACATGTTTTAAAGCAGATTGATTTTTCTTTGTTTAGAACACAAAGAAATAAACACCAAGTAGTCTATCAATGTTTTACCTATTCACTTAGGTTTTATTTTTGTTACTTTTGTTATTAACCTTGGCTTCATTTGTCAAGCGGTATTCTCTTTTTCCTGATAGTTTTCAAAGCCTTATTGCATTCCATGGTCTTAGTTGAGTTCTAGAATACTAGAAATTTTTTCACTATAGCTCAGCTATATCAGAAATATGCTTCCTCTGGCAAAAAAACAAACTCACAGCTCTTCTTAGCACATCCATCCGGCACAGGAATATTTACAGTTTCCTTCTTGACAGCATCATTTCTTGATTCAGCCTCTTTTAAGCCACCTTCTCGTTAATTGGTCTTATGTTTTAAGTCAGGATCCTACAGAAGGCCACCCCTGTTTCCCCAGCCCATGTCTGTGACTTGAGCTGTCCAGTTAGGATGTGGTCAGATTTGCAGTTTCCTCCTGCGCTTTCCTGGCTCCTGTCGCCCCCACCCACCCCCACCCCCTCTGGCCACTTCCACTGGCCCGAGGTGCAGAGCCAGGAGCCCACCGCTTCTCACCAGACTCAGCGACTGCTATTGGCCTTGCTCCCCTGGGTGACTGCCATGGCCCGCTCAGTGAGTTCTGGTCATTTCACTCAAGAGCCCATTGTGTCCCCCCCCCCAATCTCATTCAGAATAAAGCCCAGTGGCCTCCAGAGCTCTGTCCCAAGTCTCCTCACCCTGTGCCCTCTTATCTATTCTCCCCCCGACCCCCCCCCCCCCGCCCGACCACACTGGCTGTATTAACTACCAACCCAGTGTGTACTGTATTTACTGCTTTTCTTTATGGTTTGTCTCCCCCACTAAGAATGTAATCCTGTCAGCAGAGGCTTTTGTCTGTTTTTCTCTCTGTCCCTGGGGCCTTGAATAGTTAATGGTGCAGTAAGTGCTCCATAAGATATTGGTAGAATCATTTAATTTAGTTTTCTTATTTTATAAATGAGGAATTAAGTCTGCATAGATAATAGGACTTTTTAAAGTTTTTTAGAGTGGCATTTCCCGGGCCTAGGTTTCCTGAATTCTAGTCCTTAGTTGTCATATACAGCACCATATGCCTTGTGTGGAAAACTGTAGTTTTTTTGTGAATTTAACCGAAACCCTATCTTTAAGATCAAACGAGGCTAGCTCTAGTTATACAGAAGGGTAATTATTTAAGAATTATCTTAATGCCAAATAGTTTATTATCCAAAACAGCAAAAACGGTAGGCTGGCTTCAGTAATCTGAGCCAGGTATTTTCCTTTCAGTAATATTTAGGAGATGTGTCTTTTCTTTCTAGATATGCACATGATGGTGTCCAGGCCGGAACAGTGGGTAAAACCAATGGCTGTAGCAGGAGCCAATCAATACACCTTTCATCTTGAGGCTACCGAGAACCCAGGGGCTTTGATTAAAGACATTCGGGAGAATGGGATGAAGGTGAGAGGTCAGCAGTGACAGTAATGTTTTCTACTATTCATTGTCAGTGTGGAAGTTTGGGTGGAAGACAGGATGTGATAGGCACACAAGACCAGACTGGGACAGTTGTTCTTCAGCCCAGAAGCCAGAGTTTAAGTATAACTTGTTTGTTAGACAGGATTTCTAGATTCCACCCATGTTTCCTGAAAATGACTGCCTTTTAGAAACATTTACATTTCGGTAGCCTTGTTGACTTTTTTAAAAAGTAGTTATAGTCAATAATTTATGCATTCCGTTTCTTGTGTCTGTTCTACTCTTTAAGAAAGGTATTTCTACTGGGTCTGATCTGCCACAATAGTATAATACAGAAATAATTGCTGATGTGATGTAGCAAATTTGTCTCTGTTACAGGTTGGCCTTGCCATCAAACCGGGAACTACAGTTGAGTATTTGGCACCATGGGCTAATCAGATAGATATGGCCTTGGTTATGACAGTGGAACCTGGGTTTGGAGGGCAGAAATTCATGGAAGATATGATGCCAAAGGTAAAGAAATATTTCATTTGGGGGTGAGGCTTTTATTATTTGTGCTCATTGAGTAAGCATACTTGAACCGCTTGCCTATTTAGACCTGTCTTCATTCTGAAGGTGGCGTGGGAGGGATGGCCCGCACAACACTGTAATACGGTGTGACAGATGCTGTAAGAGATTTAGGTTCGGAAATCAGAAAAAATACTACATCTTAATCTTGAAACTTCCTTTCAAAGCTATAATCTCTGTAGCCTTTAGATCTCTTGGGAGATCTCTTTTCATTGAATATTGAAGGTTTTGTCTTTGTCTTATTTGCATGAGGTAGTCTCTGCTAAGCCATGATAAATTGAATGCTATTTCCCAAACAGAACAAGCCTTGCTTTTATGAAACTGAATTTGTCTCAGTATATTAAAAGGAAGGTATCCCCAGTCATAGTTTGTATTAATAAAAAGTTATCTGTGTGATGGGTGCCTGGCTGGCTCAGTTGATAGAGCACGCAACTCTTGATCTCTGGGTCCTGAGCTCAGGGCCCACGTTGGGTATAGAGATTACTTAAATAAATAAACTTAAGTAAACAAATAAATATTGTGTGAGATATTTGGAGTTCTATTGTAGTGGCTGATACTGGCTATTTGATTTTTTATTTATTTGGTTTTATTCCCCCCTCCCCCCCCCGCCCCCAGCATATCCACCATAGGAGTCATTTATTTCTTCATGTATATCTAGGTTCATTGGTTGAGGACTCAGTTCCCATCCTTGGACATAGAAGTCGATGGTGGAGTAGGTCCGGATACCATCCATAAATGTGCAGAGGTGAGACTGCTCCTCAGCTGTGACCCAGACCAGTTTCCTTTCACATGTGTCTAGGACATTGTCTGTGCGCCAAAGAGATTTCCCCTCCATTTCCTAAATTGCCTTTCTTTTTGGGAAGAGTATTTTTCTTATTCAAATGTAGAACTATGAAAATGAAGAGCAATCACATCATCATTAAAAAGTAAGTCCCAGTTATCTGAGTAACGCTGAAGGAAGTTATTTTTTTTAAAGAATATGCTGAATGCCAGCCTTTTGGAGATCATTAAGTTCTAGGCCTTGGAGTAAGACGTTTTTCCAAAATAGGGAAAGAAAACATACCTTCTTATAAAGTGAAAAGGTGGTGGTTTTGTGTAACTGAGGTGTATTAGTTACTAGTTTGTCCCTTGCAAGAACTGACTAGAGCCATTTCTGATGGAAATCTCGGTCTGATTTCTGGATACCTGTGGGTGGGATGCGTTTTCCCAAGTAACGAGCCGAGCCGGGTTGGGCCCTGAGCTTCCTTCCTAAGAGGGTGCCAGCCCCGTGTTCTCACGGTCGTGAGAACAAGCCCCGCATTGGGCTCCATGCTCGGTGTGGAGTCGTCTTGAGATTCTCTCTCTCCCTCTGCCCCTCCTGCTCGTTCTCGCTTTCTGAAAAATAAATCTTAAAAGGGGGGTGGGGTACCAGCCCTTCCTTTAACATTGCAGGCCATGACCGTTTCTGTGGCCCATTTTTGTTAAGTGACACAGTCTGATCTGCACTTTCAGTTGTTTGTATAAATGCCATACTTTTTTGCTTGATAGCTTCTCAAAAGCTTGGTTGTGAGATGGAAGAGGAGCTGACCAAACAGTTAGTGAGCATATATCCTTTGGCTACTTGGGGAATTCTTTCTACTGAACTGCGCTGTGCCATTGGGCTTTTCCTGCTTACATTAAAACACATGTCAAGCTGTAACCCTACAAAACTAATTTTTTTTTTCACTTTTATGAGGAATGTCATTGGAGATGCTGTGTTTTGTATCACAGAGTGACAGTGTCTCCTGGGAGGAACTTTCCTCCCCCTTGGGGCCCCTCCCAGTAGCCTCCTGCGACTTTGTTCTGGTAGCAGATCACAGAACAGATTGGGTTTCCCTCCTCGAGTCAAATCCTGGGAGTTCAGAGCTAAATTTGGATTTACCTTTCTTGCTTTTCTCTTTGATTTCTTTGCTTCCACATTTAGAAGTATCTTGGAATCATCTTTTTTTAAGCCCCTCAAAGCCTTTCTGGAATGCAGTGAAGCATATATTAAAAAGCGTTTCATTCTTTCTGACATCAAAATGAGAAATTATTTAATGTTGCCATATTTTAGTTTCACATTTTAGCAGTAATTGTCTGCCAATTCATACACTGTTGACCCTTGAATAATATGGGTCTGAACTGCATGAGTCCTTTTTTACAGTACTGTAATTTTATTTTCCTAATGGTTTTCTTAACATTTTTTCTCTAGCTTACTTTATTATAAATACAGTATGTAATACATATAACATACAAAACATGTATGGCTCAACTGTTTATGTTATTGGTAAGGCTTCCAGCCAATAGGAGGCTATTAGTAGATTTGGGGGAGTCAAAAGTTACACACAGAAATTTGACTGCACAGAGGGTTGGTACCCCTGACGCTGTTCAAGGGTCAACTACATAGTTGAAAGATTAAAAGATAATTTGTTTTTTTAGTAGCCTTGTCAATATTTGCATATTTTGGAATATTATATATGTTCCAAAATATGCGAATATATATAGAATATCTAGAATATATAATATCTATATAATATATATTATATAGTATTATATTTTATATTTGTTATATCTATATAATAGAATTGAGGATTAAAGGTTTTTACAGTTTTTTCTAAATATTAGCAAAGCTGCAACAATGTAGCTTATTTTAAAGGTGGTTACAAAAATGTCTGTGATTTCTTAAACACATTTAAAAATAATTTGATATCTTTGTTAAGCATTTCTTTTCTTTTTTTTTTAAAGATTTTATTTATTTATTTGAGACAGAATGAGAGAGAGAGAGCGCTCATGAGAGGGGGGAGGGTCAGAGGGAGAAGCAGGCTCCCCGCCGAGCAGGGAGCCCGATGCGGGACTCGATCCCAGGACTCCAGGATCATGACCTGAGCCGAAGGCAGTCGCTTAACCGACTGAGCCACCCAGGCGCCCTGTTAAGCATTTCAACTTATGTCTTCATTGAACTAGATTGCTTAAGTCTGTTCATCTCTAGGTAGCTCTCGTACAGTTAAAGTGCTGACAGATGCAAGGGTAGAAACTCTAGTCCAGAAATTGTTGTAAGCTTCTGTGCACCTTCCTTTGAAGCATAACTTAAATGTTTACTTCTTCCAGGCAGGAGCTAATATGATTGTGTCTGGCAGTGCCATTATGAGGAGTGATGACCCCAGATCTGTGATCAACCTGTTAAGAAATGTTTGCTCAGAAGCTGCTCAGAAACGTTCTCTTGATCGATGAAACCACAAGGAGTTGATGCTCATGAAATCTTTTTACTGGACGACAAGAATATTGACTATCAAATCCTATCACAGTTGAAGCAGTGCTGTTTTTCTGAGCAGTCATTCCAGTGACTAAAATCTATTCTGCAGAATGTTCCAAGAGGTTAGAAATTGGTGTGTATAACTACATTTTTAGTGATGGAATTTAAAGATTAGTGTGGTAAAATACCATTTTTACTGGGAGACTTGATTTTTATAAAGTAAAAATATGGCTGTATTAAGGTTGTAAACAAAAATGTGTCTTAAAGCCTAATGAAGGTGTACTAGTTACTATGAAAAAATTTTTTCTGCAATTTAAATCTTCTCGTTTCTTGGTTTTCCAAAGCAAAGGAAGTCCTTATTCCTGTTCCGTATGTCATTTTTGATTTGTGTGTGCACATGACAATATGAGAAGAATGGAACTTGTGAAAAATCGAAGTTTGAATCGGGCTAGGATGGCACACTGTATTCTTCTTAAACATCTATTTTTTACTTTGCACCTTATATTTGATACATAAAAACTGTAAAAACAGTGAATGAAGCCCAGGGATTTCAGGTGGTCTGTTCTAAAGTACAAGTATAGATTTTTATCGAGGTGTTTTCTTTGTTAGCTCTGCTGGAGGGGCAGGTTATACAGTGATCCCCACCTGTCCCTTTTCTTACTCACCATTCTTAAGAACATGAAATAATACTGTGCTAGCTCTGAGCAGAGAGGAAAGGAAACAAATTCAATTGAGTTGAATCTGGACTCTTCTCCTTTCCATCTATTTGACTTTAGCAAATCAAATCAACCAGTGTCTTTGCATATCTGTTAACTGATTTATACATTGAATATAATTATAATAACCATGCAGGGTTATGTTGAGCATTAAGAGAGATCATACGTTATATGTAAAGCTTCCACTACTATTCCCAGATTTATAGGATAGTAGAGAATTGAGGATGCTCAATACAAAGGTGCTGTCATTTATGTTTTGTAGCCTATAAAGTACTTCAATATAAGCTCATTAAATCCACAAATCACTCTTACGAGTGGTAGGACAGGTACTTTTGTCCCCATTTAAAAAATGAAGATACTAAAGCTCAGCAACAGGCTGGTACCATGGAAAGAACCCAGTAGGGCACAGGAGTTCTGGTTTGTACTCTTTTTACAAATGGAGCCCTTGGAAGGTAGATTAGGCAAAGGAAGCCTCTTGTATGTAACACTGTCTTATTTGCAATCTAATTTTACCATGTAGCAGAACCAGATGGCTGAGGATATTCTGGATACTATGGATTTGACCCCAAGGATATATATTATATTAATCCAGCAAAGACCAGGGAGGCCAAAAAGATGACAAGGTACAGAGTTAATCTGTAAACTAAATATTTAAAACTGTGTCCCAAATTATACTTTGACAATACATATCCGCTATTTCATTCTTGCCAGTACTCTTGCTACATAATACATATGGCAAGAAATAAACAGGAGACCAGTGTCATTAAGCTTCTTTAGGCTACTATGAGTTTTGAGAAATAGGCTTGAAAAATAAGAACATTAACACTTCCGCATAGACTAGAGCTTGCTTGGTTTTTTTCTATCCTATAATGTAAAAATCTGTTGGTTTTTATTTTGACTTAGGAAACGTTTGTGCCATCAATAGGTGGTGTTTAATCAGATCAGACAACACAAGGCATATAGAAATAACTTTAATTAAAAAACTTACATAGAAGATTATAATGTCAGACATGACAGAAAGATTTGAGCTTATTTGCCTAGACAACTTGGGTTTGTCCAGCTTTTTTCTTTTTTAAAAATAAATGTACAGTAAAACTACAAGCAAAAATTTGTCAGTATTGAATTTGAATTTTTTCCTTCCTTAAAGGGATTAGTATAATTTCCAGTCCCTAACAAAAAACTTAGTGTCAAATCCCCCCAGACTAGGCCAGATGGCCATGATTGTCAGTTATATGGGTACTATAACTTGAATAACCTTTTTTTTTTTTTTTTTTTTAACATGAGAGGAGTTGTCCTCAACTTTTACATTGAAAAAGTTACGTGATAGCTTCAAAAGGAATTTTCCTTAATGTACACTCCTGTATTCAGTATTCAAGCATTACCCTTTGAAAAATTTTAATTCTCACTCTAGAATACAAGTAAGAATAGATGCTTATTTGAATAGAGTGAGCTATAGTAAGGAATGACCAAATTCATTAGAAATACAACATTTTTTATACTGATAGTACTTCCTGTTGCTTATTTTAAGTTGGTGTCTTCTCTTCACGAGATACATAAAATAAAGTTCAAGTTTTAAGAGAGACCAATATTTAACTCTACTTTGCTTGTCGTAATCTGTTAGGAGTGAATGGAAAGTAACCTGTGTTTAGTCTAACAGATAATGGTGATTTTAGATAAAGGCGTATTGTGTTATCTGGTATAGAAATTTCCATAAATAACTTCTATTGGTTAAACATGTTTTTTAAGAAATCCCCTCCCCATCATCAAGACTTTTAGATATCCATTATCACTGGAACCTGTGCTTTGTTTTAGAGTGCAGCTTAAACTTCATGGGGTAGTTCATACATGCATTTTCAAGTGGAGTGGCCACTGCCAGTGTTTTTTAAAACGATATGTGTGTATATGTATGTATACTCTGTACACACATACTTGTATATTCAAATATACTTCTGAGGCAATTTTAATGAATTACCATAGAAATTACATAGAAATGTATAGGAAAAAGAGCTGTCATTTGATGCACAGGTATATTTGTATATATATATATATATATCTATATATATATATATATATGTATGTGTGGGTATAACGTCTTTCAAAAACCATTTACCCAGTAATGTGATTTAACATCAGATTGCAGCAGTTAATTTTTTGGTGCTTGTGATTTGCATCATAAACACAAAAGACTAGCACTTGTCTGTAGGTGAAAAGCTAGTTATTCCTGTGGTTCAGGAAGGAAAAAGAGACCTACCTTGCCAGTTTTATAACAGCATAAAAGATTAATACATGCAGTACATGCTCTTACTCTGGAATTGTGACTGAAGGGGGTGGGGGATGGAGAACAGGGCTTATTTTTTTTCTCCTGTCTTCCATTCACTTACATACTTTTCTTAACCTGTTCCCTGTCACCTATTTTTTTTAACATGAGTAAGTCCTAGACCAAAAGGTTTGTACTCTTCCATTTCGTCTGCCTGCCTTTTCGGATGGTGACCGTTCTCTGGTGCACTGGTACAGAAGATTTCACCACAGGAGGCTGGGCTCGAACTTTCACTGTGATCCTTTTTTTCATCCTGGCATAGTAAGGCTTCTGTGTCTTCATTCTTCAGCGGAAAAGCCCGTCGTTCCCACCACAAAGACTGGAAGAGAGAACATCTTCAGTTAAGTTTCAACTAATTTGTTTAAATTCATGTATCAGATAATCCTTTAATGTCAGTTTTGTAATTACTGTTTTGTTCTCTAGTGCATAAATGTACAAACTTTCATTTCGACCTGAGTATCTAGCAACTCAAATGGGACGTTACTGGGAATTGTTGAGAGACATTTCCCTTGCCCTTCCACAAAGAGGAGACGCTGCTGTTGGGCATCAGCCTTCATTTTGGGCATCGGAGCACGCTCGGAAAGTCCCTTTCAAAGTGTTTTGATCTCCTACTTCAGTGTCTTCATTTCAGCCCATAATTACTACAGACACCTACTGACTTTTCCTTCCCCACGCTTTCTACGACTTGCCGATTAATTTCTATAGTTTCTGCTCTCCATTCTAGATCTCGTTCTTTCCCCCCACCTGCTTATAAAGAACACTGCAAAAATGTATAGATGCTGTGTTAGAAAACACTCCCCTTGAGGTAAGAACTGGATCTATGGGGAGACAGGTAAAAATCTCTTAGAAAAAGAAATAGCAGCTAATATTTACTGTGTGCCAGGTGCTGTTCTCTCTAATCAGATTGGTTTTGTAATGAAACTTGGATAGAATCCCCATTTCCTAACAGAGTAGTGAGTAGGTGAAACTAGATACTGAGATGTTACATGAAAAGATAAAGTGTTTATTAGTGATAGAAACTAGAATGCTGGAATACATACTCTCTCTGATTTGTACCCAGCATTTTATACTGATTTGTTAAGTAATGATGAATCCTTAATATGCCCTTTCTTAACTTCTTTTTTAACAAGCACTTTCTACACATAGGCTTTTAAAAGGTTAAAAAGGCATTTAAAAGGAGGTTTAACTAATTGTATATATTCCACTTACCTTGGTTTCTTGACTTTCATTTAATGAAGGTGAGCTCTGTGCACTCAGATCCTGGCTCTCTGAAGGAAGCTCAGCAGGACTTTCAGCAGCACAGTGCTGACCACCACTGAAGTCATTAGGGTATTCTTTCAAAAGCAAGTCCTGTCCTTCAACATTTTTACTGTAGGCTCTAGCAAGAAAATCAAGAAAATATTTAATTGTTACTTCTTCAGGTCTTAACATTTTATGAACAACCCCAAGTTATCACTAAGTCTATTTAACTTGGTAGCTTGAAACAGTCCTGCCCAGATTTTAAAAAATTCATCTGCTGATCTTCCTGTTATCTCAAAGATTTAAACAGTATTTTAGAAATAATATTTTGTGAATTTGCCAAATTATAATAGTGGATTTGAGTTTTGGTGGGGTTTGTTATTACTGTTATTTTGTTTTTAAATGAGAAAGGACAGTTACTTGATCTCTACAGTCTTTGAGTTCCCAGAGTATTCTATATTATGATGTCATCCATGTAGGACTCAATTCACATTTTCCTCTTTACTTCTGGAAAGTTCTATCTCTGGAATGTGGAGAAAGATGAGAAATGAGTCTCATGTGTGTTAAGACAGCTCTTGGAATAAGGATCTAGAACAAATCTGGATATTTTGAGACCTAAACAGAGAAATGAGTTTTAAAAATACAGCTGAAGGGGTGTCTGGCTGGCTTAATGGGTATAGCCTGCAACTCTTGATCTCCGGGTTGTGAGTTCTAGCCCCACGTTGGATGTGGGGTGAATACTTAAAAGTAAAATCTTAAAAAAAAAAAAAAAAAAAAAAAATGCAAAAAAAATACAGCTGACCCTTAAAATAACACAGGGGTTAGCACCAAATCCCCTATGCAGTCAAAAATTCGCATGTAACTTTAGACTCCCCCAAAAACTTAACTACTAATAGCCTACTGTTCACCAGGAAGCCTTACCGATAATATAAACAATCGATTCACACATTTTGTATATGTATTATATACTGTATTCTTAGAATAAAGTAAGCTAGGAAAAAGGAAATGTTATTAAAACCATAAGAGAAAATACATTTATAGGACTGTCCTGTAAAAAGTCTGTGTATAAGTGGACCCATATAGTTCAAACCTGTGTTCAAGGTCAGCTTACTAAGCAAATGAGAGATGCCCCCACATTAAATCTAGCGGACTACCAGACTTGAACACAATCTTGCTTTGTGAGTTCTGGCTATATTAAAACACAATCCATTGTAAATATAAAATACCATGGACTTTCTCAAATATATAATTACTAATTATGTTTTTAGGATTTAATTTCCTTTCCCCCAGAGTCATATTTTTGAAGTATTTTAGACCATCTGCTTTTTAGACTAGACAGGTTTCTTGAGCAAAATTTTTTTAAGAACAACATGTTTTTTAAGTGGTTATGTTAAAATAGATCACCCGGATTCTAATTCCTAGCATTAGGGCTGCTGTTAAAGTGTACTGAAATGGCCTACTCTATCTAGGGAGCATTTTCACGTCATTTGCTGAGTTAAATCTATTCCTCAGATTGACAGTAAGCAATAGGAAATAGTGGAGAAAAATAGAGAAATGCATTTCATCAGTCATAGCCAAAATCTATTTGGAATGTACTCAATAAATGCCATGTTTCACTTTAGTGCACAAATAACTGATGTTCTGTAGTACATTTTCTTCCTTTTTAGGGGTCTCTCTCATTACTCATGCAGAATTTTTGTTGATTCTTCATGGATTTCATGGTTTGGGCTTTTAAATTGTTAACACCTGCCTGCTGTTTCTTCTGTGCCACTTGCTTTGCTCCCATAGTGACCATCTGGCTTGCTCTCTCTCTTCATATTTTTTGTGTCTTAGGGAGAAGACTTCATCAGAAAGATCTTCTACCTGGAATTAGAAATAAAGTTTTTCTTTTATCAGAAACATTTTGAAATATGAGAACAGGTGTCAAACAATTCCTCATCAAGAGAACAATATAGGAAGAAAATTCTAAAATAAATCTAAATTGAGAGAACAAGTATTACGAGATGAGCTTCAAATTCCAAAATAGAGGGATTAACTTTTTTTTTTTTTTTCCTCTTTTACAACTTTTTTCCTATTGGGTCATGTTTGAAGACTTACCTAGATTACAGATAGGTTCACAGTGCTTTGCATAAAAAATTCTCTTAATGCTTAATTCATTCAAAGATTTATATTGATTGCCCTTTACTGTTCTAGGAATGTTAATATCAAAGCAAAGTGAAACTGAGAAAAATGAAAATTAACTAATGACTTAATCTGGAGTTCTAAGACTTTGGTGGTACTGGTTTAAGAATTTGGGTTTCCTGGCTAGGATCATTCTAAACTAGGGAAAAGCACATTAAAAGAGGGGAGGGCATTAAAAAGTTAATTTTGATAGTTGAAAAACACAGTCAGTGGGCCTAGAAAGATTATGACACAAAATGTCTTACATAATAGTGCTTCTACAGAACATCACTTTCAAATTAGTTTGGTTATATAGTATTTTTCCCTGAAATTGTTCTTGTCTTAATGTAAGTTTTACCCATACAGGCTCATAGTCCCTTTCCTGCATTCTAAAACTCTGGAACAACAAGTGTTCTTAATTCATTCAGTGACATAGCCTGATCTGGCCAAATTCTAGAACTGTTTTCTATAGAAACATTAATATTTGATTATGAGAACTATCCTAGACTCCCTCTATGTCTTATGTGATGGACCCATCACATTCACATTACTTTCTCAAGTCCAAAGGTTTCCCAATTCAAAAGCCGTTTGTTCCCAACGTTTTGAATGTGGCACTGTAGACTTGAATATTAAAACTAAATCTCTTCATGCAGAAAAACATGACTAATACTGGGAATGAATATAGATATTCATGTAAATTCAGTATTTCAACAATTGATGTAAGCAAAAGATTTGTGTTTTTCTTTATTACATTTCTTTATAGATTACTGTCTTTGCAAATTTGCATGAAAACATTTTTCTAATGAAACTAATATCCTTAATGAAGAATTTTGTTTTCATAAGTGAAAAGAAAAAAATCAGTGCATGTTAAGGGGCTTATGTTTCCCTTTAGTTCCTCAAACACCAAATTAAGCGGGCTTCAATTGTCCATAAGTGAAAGGCAACTTACCTCCTCTTCACCTACATGATATTCATCCAAAGGCTGAAGAACAGCCATCCTCCAGCTGTTGAAGATACAAACCAATTTCAGCTTTTAACTAAGTGTAGCAATTTTATTCTCTAAGCACACACAGCTAATGCAGTAATGTTTTCTTTCCTTGGGGCTTCCATTAATTCAAATGGTTGTATTTTCATACTTTTTTTTTAAAGAGAACAATTTGTGTTATGAAAAAAAGACGAGAAGGTGAGACTTTACTTTTGGCCTTAGAGTAAACGGTCTCCTCTGCATAGCTGCATTCTGTACCTAAGAATGTACCAATTTTGAATTAAGTCAGTAGATGCTGATAAAATGGCTTGGCAGGGAGGGAGGGGTGGGGAGAGCATGGCCTCTCAGGTTTAACTACTGGATCACAGAATTCCTCTGTATTTAAACAACCAACCCAACCAGCCAGCTCCAGCCTTCCAAAGTAGATTGAAAAACATCATTGCTGCAGAACATCGTAAGCACAAATGTTACTCCTTACTTTTATGTAGAAGATCTCAATAGATTCTCTGTAGGATTTCTCATAATACCTCCTACAGTATTAAGAGTTCTTAATACCTCAAAGTAATTAGAAATAAGATTTGAAATCAGAATAGAGATGGGTAGGAATTACTGTAGTTGTCACTGAGCTTTTATCTGTTTCCAACCTCTTCTACCTACTTCCTGGTACCAGATTCACGTTCTTAAAAAAATGTTTTTCATCATTGCTTAAAAAAACAAAAACTCTGAATAACTTCACTGCCAGTAGGAAGCAGATCTGTGTATGGCATTCTGGGACCTCTAGAATCTGGTTCTAATTCCTTTTCTAGCCATAACTTTATCACCCTACACAAAAATCTCTCTCTGGCGTAGCGTGTGCCTTTGTTGTGGTTTCCCCTGTGTAAATAAACTGTTCTTTCTCCCTCCTTCATGATGTCTTCCCACATCTCCCTACTAATCTATTTATTGCTGACTTGGCAACAACACATCAAATTCTTATTTTTGTTGTTACAAGTGTTACTGTCTTATAATGTGAATATTCCTTGCAAAGGTAGTTGCTTTCTTTGAACACTTTGCCGCCTTGTGCAAAACTCCATTTTAAAGAGCAAGGATTATTTGTTACTGATTTACATCCCTAAGTACCTTTTTGTGCTCTCTCTCTCTCTCTCTCTATATATATATATCCATACACACATACATAAGAGATAACTAAGTATCACTGTATAAAAGACTAAGATTGCAGAGTAAGTCAGTTTTAGGAATTCCCAGTTCGTAATAAAAGTTGACAACTAAAGTGATAATATATGGCACTTTTTTTCAGCATGAGTAAGGTTTCTTTCACCATTTTTCCTCCATGGAGTGGAAGAAGGGAGAGAGGAGCATCTTCCTTTAATTAATTAAAATTTTAACTTCACTCTGAAAATTTAAGTTTCTTCAAGAAAAAGAAGGAAGAGCAAATAAAAAGATGTAAGTATACATACCTTGGAGTAAGTATTTCCTTATATTGGAGTTTCTCTAACTTAGCTGGGGCAACTAATGACATGGGAATCACAATATTATCTATGTCATAAGAGCTCTCACTTCTCAGTCTCCGTCGTGCAGTATTCTGCAAAGGAGGATCATAGCAGTTTTACCACAATATCTAGTTACCTGCGATGCTGCCCTCCTCTCCTGAGGCCTACTCTACATCTTTTATAACTATGTTGTGATAGGCCTGACTATAAAATGTTAGGAAATAACAGGAAAGCTGCCTATCTCCTGTAAAACCATTCTGGCAGGTATGCAGTGTACATTTCTGTGTGCATACCTATAAGCCTATTTTTAAGACCATAAAAAACATGAATGCCTTAAGTTGCAAAACTCTTACCAAAGGTTACCATAAAGCACCCTAAATGTCAAGAAAATGATCATTTAACAAACACACTTCCTTATTAGGAAAGACTATGAAAATATTTGGTGTGACATTTAGTAAAGATCATTTTTATACTCTTCATTTATGTGTTCCTGGTCCCTGAGCTTTACAGTTTTTTCTAAACCCTTTTACCTTTTAACCTCTATTCTCTGACCAGATGACAAAATAGTAAGAACAACACGAGTGCTGGATTCTTATTAAGCTTCCTGGTAAGGAGTAGGAATGGTTATGATAGTTTTTCACACAGAGAAAAAAAAAAGCCATAATCAAGGATTACTGAGTTATTAGCTCACTAGTAAAAAAAAGTTTAATCAGATTTATTGTTACCTAATAAGATACTACTAAATAAGCCAATATGTGCTGGTAAAGTAAGGCTGTTTATAGATTTTGCAAGTTTTTTTATCAGCCAGTTTTAAGTCTATAAAGCAATTTTAGAGTTCAGTATGCAAAAAAACCTACTTGTGATGATGAATTCTGGGTTCTTGATACAACATTGACATTAGTAACAGCAGTAAAATTGCTATGGGATCCTGGTTCTGTGCGTTGAAAAGCAAATTCTTCAAATCTAGTTCTTTCTCCTGCCATGGAAAGAACCGTTGAGAATGTCATACATCAAACAGGACTGATAGGTATTAAAGTTACTTTCCTACTTAGGTAACATGATTCCCTATCTGTTTAATTTTTTTCTTTTTAAAATTTATGTATCAAAAAATTAAGGAAATTAAAATCTTACCCATAGTTCTGTCACAATTATTTCCATTTTCAGGGGTCCTGGCAAGTTTTTATACAGTACATCTCATCCCCTCTCTTTACTCTGTTCATGTTTTCTGTAATGCCTATTATTTGGATGTTAACCTCCAAAGACTTAATCCCCTTAATTTTCTCTATTTTCTCATTTTCTTATATCTTTGACTTTTTGTTCTAATTTCTGGGAGATTTCCTTGACTTTTTCTACTAAGTCATTGGTCTGTCACTCATTTATACTATCCTATTCTTATTGCATGGATGGAATTTCTCTTTTTCTCTCAAGATCTTGATTAGAACTTTGCTACTATTCTTGGTATTTTCTGTGTTTCTTCCATGTTTCCTTTTTCCATTTGTTTTGATTCCCTATTTGTGAATATATATTTATTCACTTATTTACCACTCTTATTTTACTTCTGATCTTAAAAAGTATTTTCCTGTGTAGTGTAAAATCTAATACCCAGTCCACATTTAAATTTTTCTAGTTGTTAAAAAATGTCCTTTATGGTTAGTAGTTTCTTCAAATCAGGATCCATATACTGAAACTGGTTATTGTCTTTTAGGTTTCTTGCAGTCTGGAAGTTTGTTTTTCATGACCTATGTTAAGGTGTTCTGCACTCTAGGGAGTTATCTAGTTACTTCTCTGTAGTATAGGATCTTGTTCTCTTTCTGTATTTCTTTTTTTTTTTTTAAAGATTTTATTTATTTATTTGAGACAGAGAGAATGAGAGAGACAGAGAGCACATGAGAGGGGGAAGGGTCAGAGGGAGAAGCAGGCTCCCTGCCGAGCAGGGAGCCCGATGCGGGACTCGATCCCGGGACTCCAGGATCATGACCTGAGCCGAAGGCAGTCGCTTAACCAACTGAGCCACCCAGGCGCCCGTCTTTCTGTATTTCTGTCAAACTTGAAGTTCGATCAATTCAAGTGAAACATTTTGTATCTTAGGTAATGTGAATTTCATAATGGATCTTATTAAGAGATACAAGTTTTCCTGTGTGTTGATAGACAGACAATCCTCAACTTACAATGGTCAACTTAGGCTTTTTCAACTTTATGATGGCCCAAAAGTGACAGGCATTTAGTAGAAATCGTACCTTGAGTTTTGGCCTTTTTCTGGGCTAGCAGTATGCAGTAGGATACTCGTGTTGGGCAGCAGCAACAAGCCACAGCTCCCAGTCAACCATGTGATCGCAAAGATAAACAATCGATACACTTAACAACCATTTTCTACCCATACAACCATTCTATACTGTTTCAGTACAGTATTCAATAAATTACATGAGACATTCAACACTTTATTTTAAAATAGGCTTTGTGTTAGATGATGTTGCCCAACTTAGGTTAATATAAGTGTTCCCAGCACATTTGAGGCTAAGCTGTGGTGTTTGGTAGGTTAGCGTATTAAATACTTTTTTGACTCAAGATTACCATGGGTTTATTGGGATGTCACCCTGTCGTAAGTTAAGAGAGGAAGATCTGTGTGTGTATGTAAGTTCTTCAAAAGCTAAGGTGACTCTTGGTTGTCTTTAAGATTGAGGTACTAAAAAGCACAATGATATCTCTGGTGGTGGCTAGGAGTTTAATTTTGTGCCACACTAGCTCATCAGGTAGTGATGATCAGGTAGTGATGATCAGGTAGTGACTTGGGCTGATATGGTGGCATTTCTAGAGATAGTAGTGATAAACGTGTTAAATCCATTAAGTATAATTACAGTCCAATACATCTTGAATGCAGTTTTTAAATTATTGGGTATATTGACATAATACATCTGGGGAATAATTGACTAATGTAAATAGTGTTCTGTCCACTGGAACAATGAACAAGAACCAAAACATAAATAATTTGCCATTTAAAATGCATATTTTCTGGTAAGTTTTTTAATTGTTATTTGCAATAACTCTGGAAACCGATAGTCCCAAATCCCCACAACAAACCCCACTTTGTATTACTAGAAGAGTTCTAGTTTCAAAGATGTCTATTGATCATCTTGGAACTTTAAGTTCCTAAGGGAAATTGAACTAGTTGGTTGAGTTACGTTAGGTGAATCTCATCCAATTTCTCAAAATTCTAAGGAAGCTTCACTGAACTGACACCTCCACGTAAGTACCAGAAATGGTTGTAAGGCACCTCTATACTGACATATTTTGAGTCCAGAACACAGCGTTGGCTTAAGTTCTGTCCAAGAGGACAGTCCATAGAAGATAACAAGTTAGGGAATATAAGAAGGAAATCTTTAATTGCCATCAAGCAGATGGATGCCCAGTCCACAAACAGTCCTGAATTGACTACGTGAATATGCTGTTTAACATTCATAGGACCATGGATATTTTGTGTAATAGGGACTATTCTGGATTATAAATTTCCATGAAGCAGAGGTTCTTTGAAGATCAGTTTATTTTCACTTTTTAGTACTAGTGCTCATATCCTCATTTAACCTACCTAATGCTGTTTCACTCAAGTGTCTTTTCTTTCTTCCCTGGAACAGCTGTGCAGAAGATTCTGACCTTATTTGAGGCTTGCATGTAGGAGAATATCCATTTCTCCACTGATTCAGAGAAGTATTATGTACTAAAACAAATAGAAAGGAAATGTGAAGTTTTCCTTAACACATAATGAACATGTTAATTTGTTTTTACTTACAACATTGCAGAACATTAATTCACCAGTTCAAAATGACATACAATGAGAGAAATACTTACATATCAAAATGGAATGCTCCTAAACTGAAAATACCCCAATAAGATTCCTTAAAAACATCTTTAAGAAGTGCCCATTTTCCTATAGTTGCTCCATTACTTGAAGGGGATGAAAAGAAAAGGTTACCTGTTCTCAAAGTCTTCTAAATTACAAAATCTTAGGAAGTTGTTTCAGGTTTGTAAATCTTGGCTGAATATGATCTGAATCCCTAAGTTAGCTCCCCACTCGCCCTTAAATCTGAAAGTAATTCAGGATCAAGTAAGAGTCTATAAAATCACAATAGGGACCTCTTGAGAGCAAGAACCAGATTTCATCAAACTGACAGTACCCGGCACCATTCTTACACTTTAAAAGCACTGAATTCTCTCAAACTTTTAGGTCACTTAGTATCTCTGTGCCTCAGTTGCCTCATCTGTAAAACGGATAAGAGCAGCTATCATGGGCTTATGAGGATTAAATGAGTTAATCCCTGTAATAGTCATTAGAAGGATATCTGACATAAGTATTCAATAAATTAGTTTCATCATGATTATTACTGACTATCTGAACCCCGTATTTCCAGTACTGGCTTAGTAACCAAATTGGCTTCTTTTTTGAAGGGTTTGGAGATGAAAAAGAAATGCAGGCTGAAGGGCCAATTTCTCACCAACACTGAGGGGGAAAAAAAGGATGGTCTACTAACAATAACTGGGACTCTGATTTCAAGATGACAAAACACCCGAAAAATAATAGACAAAAGGTTTATACATAGACATATGCAAAGATCTGCACATACACATCCACATTAGCAAGCAATAAAAGGGAACTTGTAAGTAAAGCAGAATTTGTGAGGAATCTCTGAAAGACTGATATCATAGGGAATTGGAAGAGCAAACAGTGCAAAAGCACATGGGAAAGTGCTGCCACAAAAATAGGATCATCAAAGGTGCTCTAGACCTGGAGGGAAGGGAAATGGTGCAGGACAATTACCTAGATGGATAGTTATCTGATAGGATGATTACACATGCCAACTTCTCAGCCACACTCCTTGAGATTATCTGCCTTAATAGGTAACAATCTGAGTCTTGGGACAGAGCAGTGGATGGGTAGAGAAAGCAATGTCCAAGTGCCTCATTTTGAAGTATGTCCTGCCCGTCCCTAACTGCTTTCTGAAAATAGTACTGAGTGCAAATTTCTACCCTATCCATGAGAAAAGGATCTCATAAATAACAGTGGCAGAACAGTCTTAATAGTGAATATCAACTTTAAAGGTGAGAACTCAAAGCTCCAAAAATCTGAGTATCAACACCATAAAAAATGAAGTACAAATGAACCATCTCAAGAAACAGTGAATGGATTCACAGAATACAAATAAGTCTTAAAAAAAACAGTGCCGAAAGAAACAGGCAAAAGGTTCCTTTAGAGAGACCTCAGAAATGGAAAATAAAATTGTTCATATTTAAAAACAACCATCAGTAATTGGGCTAAGTAACAGAATGGACATGGCTGAACATGACCATCAGTGGGTTGGCAGAGGAATTGTACAACTCAAACAGTGGTGGAAAATATGGGGAGAGAAAAGGGCAAACCAAAATGGGGCAACAGAACAGAATGCAAGGCAATGTTAAAGAAATGATAGACAAAAATTTTTCCCTAAGATTTCAAGAACTCATTTGAGTGTCAAGTGGGGAAAAGAAATCTGAATCATACATCACAACAAAGATATCCTAAAAGTTACCAGAAAAAGGGATAAAAGGATTGCTGCAAAGTAATGAAGATCAAATTGACAAAGCAAAACTAGCTGCTGGAAAACAGAACAGTGACTTTAAGGAACTCAGGGAGGTATTGAGTGCCCAACTCTGTTTCAGCTCTGGTCATGATCTCAGGTTGTGAGATCAGCGCAGAGTCTGCCTGGGACTCTCCCTTTTCCCTTTGCCTCTCTTTCTCTCAAATCTTAAAAAAAGAAAAAAGAGCTCAGGGAAAATGGCAGACTTCTAAGATGGCCCCCAAGATTTCTTACCACCCAAAAGAATGCAGAGAAAGATGTTAAATGTAAATAGAAAACAAAATGAACCGGCAGTCATAATTCCAAACCCCTTTCTAGAAAGGGGTAACTAGAATTGTGAGAGGTTTTAAAATGTATAATAAGCCTCATACATGCAGGGCTTCCAATAATGCCCTCTCTTTTGTTTTAGTGGAAACATTTCTGGAGTATTTTAAAACAAATTCCAGTCAATTCGCCCTTCTCTTCTAAAAGCAAGTCACCACCTTTCTTGTTTTCTAAAAGCAAATACCTTTTTGAAGAAACTTCAACCTTCCCTAAGGTGGTACTTTTTACTGAATTTTACTTGAGTTTTCTTTATACTTATTTTTCCATAGTATCTTGTAAGGTTGCAACGGACTCTTGAAACAGTAGGAAATACATGACAACTCAAAATCAAACTACACATTCTCTACCTCCTCATAACCCTCTGAGCCTTTCAGTTCTTGCTCTCCAAAATCCTCTCCCAGATTCTATCCTAAAACACACCTTGACACGGTATCTCTCCTATCTCCTGCCTTCCCTTTCTTCCCTTTCATTTATTCATTAACTTCAGAGAGCTAATTACACACCAGGCACTGTGTTAGACCCTGGGAACACTGGTGAGCACAGTCATGATCCTTGCCGCTAATGGAGTTTATAGACATCTCAACTGCAACCAACGCGTAACAGAAAAGAGAAGTACTATTTAGAGAAGTTAGTGGGAGTATATAACAGCTCTAGGAAAAGTACCCAGGCAAAGTGATAGATTTCAAAGATGAACAGAAATCGCTGATGGCAAGGGGAAGGAAGAGAGAATGGTATGTACAAAGGCCCAAAGCAACAGGGAGCCAGATAAATTTGACAATGGAACAGCAGTTAGTATAGAGTAAGGAAGTATAGTGAAAAAGAACCACGAACAGGTAGGAGTCATCCTAGGTAGGTAGGGCTTTAGGGGTCTCCTATAATATTCCCTCTGTCACACATTTTAAGGAATGGGGGTGGGGAACAGGTGTGACGTAGGCAGGTTTACATTTTCCAAAGGTCACTAGCTACAGGGATTGGAGGGAAATAATTGATTAGGCTATTTCAGTATAGATAAGGGATCATTAGATTGGCCTCTGAAAGTGGTAGAAATGAAGACAGGAGCATGTTTGAAACAAATGAGTAAGATCATACTGATAATGGGTTTAGATACGAAGAAGTGTAGGTGGAGAAGCCTGAGCCCTAGGTTTTGGCCTCCTTGTGTGGGTTGTGGTGCCACTGTTTCTCTCTCATCTGTCCACTCTAAAAAATCAACTTCATTTTAACATAATTTCAGACTAACAGAAAGCTTGCAATAGTAAAAAGAAGTCCCATATACCCTTTATTCAGATTCCACAAATGTTAAGTTTATCTTATTTGCTTTATTTTTCTGAACTCCAGTGAGATTAAGTTGCTGACACAATGTCCCTGTAAATTTGTCAACATGTATTGTCTTACATAGCCACACAACTATCAAAATCAAATTTAATACTATTAACTATGGACCAATTATTCCTATAATCTTTTTTTTTTTTAAGGTTTTTATTTATTTGACACAGAGCACAAGTAGGCAGAGCGGCAGGGAGAGGGAGAAGCAGGCTCCCCGCTGAGCAGGGAGCCTGATGCGGGGCTCGATCCCAGGACCCTGGGATCATGACCTGAGCTGAAGGCAGCCGCTTAACCGCTTAACAGTCGGTTAAGCGGTTAAGAGTCCATAGTTGTAAATTTGTTCATTTTAACCGACTAAGCCACCACGCGCCCCATAATGTTCTTTATAGAAAATTCTGTTCATTCTGCATTTAGTTGTCATGTGTCTAAAGTTTTCTTATATCTGAAATAGTTCCACTGTCTTGTCTTTCATGACTGCATATTTTGATGAGTACAGGCCCTTAATTGGCTTTGCCTGGTATTTCCTCAGAATTGGCAACTAATCATTTACTCTTCAACCCACTACAATTTGTCTTTGCCCTACTTGTTACCTGAGTCAGCTGTGCATTCTTAAAATTCTTCTGGACAACAGAGGATAAATAAAAGCTCTGTGACAAAGCACACAAACATCCATCTACTTACCTTCACACAATTTACCCTATAATACCAGGCATTTTGTATATACTTGAATACATCACAGTTTTATGTCTCCATGACAAATCACGTTTGTTTTCATTTTAAAATCAATATGGGCCAACAGCATTTGAACCACCTAGGACTTGTTAGAAATGCAGAATCAGACCCCATTCCAGACTTACTGAATCAGAAACTGCGTTCTAACAACATCCCTCAAGTAGTTTGTTTGCACGTAAAAGTTTGAGAAACAATGATTTGGAACACTTTACTCTTCTTCCTCTAAATTCCAATTAAGTATTTAAAGCCATACTTGGCATCACCATCTTTCTGGAGTTCCTCTTGCCCTCTCCCCATTACTCTTACCCCTCCCTTCCTCTTGCCTTCCCCTAGGCAGAGTTACATACTCCCTCTTCTTTTTAGACTATTTTTATCATATCTGTGGCCACATCATTTTAATAGTTTGTGTGTCTGCTTCCTCTTATTACATTATAATTTCTTTGATTCCCTGTGATTCACTTTTGATTCTTTAGTCTGCCTGGTACAGAGTAAGTGGTCAATAAATGAACTCTAGTTTTATTTAATTCTACAGAAATCACTAACAACAAATAATAATGACCAGTATTTCAGACATGGTTACATAGGATGAAATCTAATTAATGCTTAATTATTTGGGTTGGGAGTGGTAGGGAAAGTAAATAAGGGCGGAGAGATTGGGATACAATAGAATGTACTTCATTGATTTGCCTAATAATATTGCAGCATTCATCTCAAATATATTCTGTTCCTAGCTCTTAATTCCCCCATTACTAGCATGTCATTACATTATTGATACGTTACTATTACTTCTGTGCCTAACACATTTACACTGCCCTTTTTTAAATTTCAGATAAATAACAACATTAGAAATAATATAATCACCTAATCTCACTTATCTAACAGCATATAATTTCATTTTTGTATATTCCTTTTAGTGAAACAAATGCATACATTTCATATTCACATTTCAAATGTAATTTCATTTAAATATATGTACAACTGTATTTTTCAAATTTGATTAATTCACTCATTGTTATTTTTTCAAATGGTTACCTAACATTCTTCTGGTTAGAGATAATATCATTTAACTATCCCCTAGCTGTTAGAGCTAGTTGTTATCCTCATGATATTCCTATTATGGTTATTCTTAAAACAATCACCTTCATGCATGCATTTTTTTTTTTTTTAAATTAGTCTCAGTATAAATCACAAGTAGACGAATTGTATCATGAAAAAGTATTTGAACATAACCCTATATTTTCCTGTATTTCTTCAGTCTTTTTTCCCTAAGCATAGACAACAGCTCCTTGTCCTTAGTGCTTTCAATTTTTTAAAAACTTTTTACTGTGGAAAAATTTCAACAAACACAAATGAAGAAGAGAAGAATAATCTCCCCTATACCTATCATTCATTATCAACGATTACAAACTAGTGACCAATCTTGTTTCATCTCCCCAACTTTTTTTTTTTTTGCTTACCTATTTTAAAGCAAATCCCATCTACAGATATGTGAGCTTGAATTTCTAAGAAACACAGAGTGTGTGTGTGTTTATATAACCACATGCATTATTACATCTAACAAAGTTCATTAATATTCAACAGCCATGTGTGTTCAAATTTCATTATCTCAAAAATTGTGTGTATGTGTACAGCTGAGTTGTTCAAATCAGGATCCCCAAAAGACCCACACATTGCATTTGGTTGGTAGAAGAATGAACATTTTTACATGGTTATAATCATACCATACACAGAAGTAAAACATGTTTGTCCTTTTCTATTACTTGACATTCTTTGATGTTTCCATCCTTACATGAACTTTAAAGATATTTTTAAAAGTTGCATGTTCCACTGTGTTAACCACATCTCAATTATGCTCTTTAAGTTGTTTCTAATTTTTCATTAACACAAATAATGGTAAAATGAATAGATTTGTAAATAAAGGTGGTTTTATATTAAGCATTAGGCTAGGTTACCAGAAATGGATTTACTGGGTCAAAATACAGTTAACACTTTAGTAAACATTTGCACAAGTAAAGTTATTTTTCCTCAATGAGCTTATTTAAAGAATACATAGTTTAAAGGCATTGTAATTAATTTCACAGTACTTCCCAAAAGGTCTGTATTCTTAATGCTATCTAAAATATTTGAGGGTCCTCTTTTTACTATACACATCTTGCCAGAATTGATGATTATAACATTTAAATGTCCTAATGTAATCAGAAAAAATAGTAAATATTTAGCAGAGTGTCTACACATAAGCACTCAGTAAATGTTACTTATGATTATCATTTTCATTATCATCATTAAATACATCAGTTTTTTTCTTCTAATTCTTTTAAGACAGCACTTTTAACATTTAACTCTTTAATCCATCTGGAATGTATTTAAAATAAATTTAAGATGGATGAACATTAATGTGCTGTATGAGGTAGAGATCTCTTTTTTTCCCCAAAAAGTCATTGTTTAATCCACTGATTTTAGAAGAAACTTAGTTGTTTAAAACATGGACTCTGAGCCAGACTGCTTGGACTTGAATCCTGACCCTGTCACTACTCAAATGTGACTTTGGGAAAATCAGTCAAGGAAGAAAATCATTATACTCACTTTACAGGGCTGTACAGATTAAAGCAATCAACAGATATAAAGCCCTTCAACCAGTAGTGGCGTCTAAGGAATGCTTCATAAGAATTATTGTTATTACTTATTGATGAGGCCATCCTTCCCACACTGATAGGAAAAACCACCTTTTTATCATATAATGGACAGTTGGGACTGTCTCTAGGATATTTAGTTTCCTAGATCTGACTTCCATCAATACCACAATAAAATAATGATTATAGCTTTACAATTTTGCTACCTGGCACCTCCTTCTTACTGATCTTTTAAAAATTTTATTAGCTATTCAACATTTATTCTCTCAGATAAACTTCAGAATAACTTTGTTCCAAAAGAAAAGAATACCAGAATGCCTGGGTGGCTCAGTCGTTAAGCGTCTGCCTTGGGCTCAGGTCATGATCCCAGGGTCCTGGGATCGAGCCCCACATCAGGCTCCCTGCTCAGCGGGAGGCCTGCTTCTCTCTCTCCCTCTCCCCCTGCTTGTGTT
Source organism: Neomonachus schauinslandi (assembly GCF_002201575.2). Lineage (NCBI taxonomy): Eukaryota > Metazoa > Chordata > Mammalia > Carnivora > Phocidae > Neomonachus > Neomonachus schauinslandi. Next base: position 166,800,817 of record NC_058405.1, read on the forward strand.
CCCTCTCTCGCTGTGTCTCTCTAGTCAAATAAAGTCTTAAAAAAAAAAAAAAGTTACATTATAAATTAAGCTGGGGAAAAATAACATCTTAAGTTCCAATACTGTCTTTTTTTTTTTTTTTTTTTTTAAGTGGGCTCCCTGCTGGGTGTGGAGCCCAATGTGGGGCTTGAACTCATGACCCTGAGATCAAGACTTGAGCTGAGATCAAGAGCTGGACACTTGACTGAGCCACCCAGGCACCTCAGACAATACTGTCTTCTGATAGGAACAGGGTTATTTCTCTCTATAGGCACATATTCTTGTGTTCCTTAGTAAACTTTTTAAGTTTTCTTCATGTAGGTCCTTACTAAGTTTAATTAATCCTAGATATTTTATATTTTCACTGTCAATGTGTCTAGTATAATTCTTTTACATATTCTAACTGGTTATTACTGGTATTTATAAAGGCTGCTGATTTTTATAAATTTATTTTAAAATCTACTTTTTAGAACTCCAATTCTAATAGACATTGAGTTGATTCTTGAGTTTTTGAGGTAGATGATTATTTCATCTGGAAGTAATTTTTCTTAGTTTGTATGACTTTTTTTGATATTAAGAAGATTTTCGCTTTGTAGACAGTCAAAACATGTTGATGTTTTTCTTCTGATTGTTTCCAAACACAATGTCCCCACCCCCATTCATAATACTCATAACTATTTCATTATAATTCTTCTAGTTTTATTTTGTAATTTTAGTGTTTTAATTCTTCAAATTCTTGGAACCAACTAGAATTTATTCTAATACATGGTATGAAACAAGTATGTAAACAAAATTTCCCCCAAAAGACTAACAGTACTAACAATACTACTTATTGAATAGTTCTCCATGTTCTCATTGATTTACAATTCTTCCCTTATATAATAAAGTATAAGCTATATAGTCTGCTTCATGGATTTACTTTCCTAAATGTATACAAAATCTATGCTAATAACTATTACAGATTTTTGTTATGTTTCCATGTGTGGCTAGGACAGATTGTCTTAATACTTTTTCCAGCAGTTAGTTTTGTATTTTCCCATTTATTCTTCCCAGTGGGCTTTACAATTATTTTGTTAAGTTAACCAAATTCTTTTAGAACTTCAAGTTACATTGCATTAAACATATAAACCAATAGGAAGAATTGATATCCTTATTAATCCTATCATCTAGGAATGCTGTATTCTCCATGTGTATTTAGATTTCCTTTTATATTTATCAATGATATTTCATAATTTTCATTCTATAAGTATCACCTTTCTTGTTAGGATCACTCCTGTGTATTTTCTACATGTGTGTGTATATGTGTGATTTATAAAAAGTGAGTATTAAAAATTAAGGATTTACATCTTGTTCCTTTGTTAAATTTTATTTCCTTAGAAAGCAAAAACAGTATCTGAAAGATGAAAAAGGCATATAAAGTATAAGATTTGTAAATGACATACCAGGTGATGGAGATATGACACAGTCTCCTATAAATTTATTTTCAGCAAGATCTCCTTTTATTTCAGTCTTTTTAAACAGTGTTTCAAAGTGAAAATGAAGAGGCACATCTGGAAAAATAAAGTAAAAAAAAGTACTTTTAGTGAATAGCATTTTTTATAGATTCTAATACTAAGATTGCTTTCTTTCTCTAAGTAGCACATAAGCTTAGAAAAATAAGCAAAAACTTGAAATGTTACAACTATCAGAAGTGGCAAAGTACTCTCTCCAAGCATACAGACAGCAGTATTTTGGAAATTACTGATTATATGCACTAAATAAACAAAAACTCTAATGATGAATAAGTTCATAAACCAAAATAATAGATAAGATGATCAAAATTGTAAGTATTAGTAAGTACTATTCCCAGATAAAACAAATGTATCCAAAGGTCTTGAATAAAACATACAGCCAAACCTAGCTGACTTATTCATTCCACCCCACCCCCACAAACTTTACATTTGAAATAATGAGGTTTCTGAAAGATATGTTTTAATTACTTGAGGGAAAACCATTATAATTCAGATGCTACCTTTGATGAAAACACCAAGTTTCACATTCCCTTAGTTTACTAGTATTATGAATCACAAAATATACTTTTACAAAGATTAAAACACATTTACAGACTAGCTCTCTTCCTTTAAATAGAGACTGAGATGTCAATTCACTATATTTATATTCTATATTCTCACAACCAAAAGAGGAGCTAAATAATAAAGTAGATGTGCTTCACATTTATTAAAGTTTTTTCCTCAATCAAGAATGCAAAAACAAAACTATCTTCAAAAGTATTTAATAGAGACACCTAAACTTCTTCCTAAGAAACAAAGAAATATTTTATAAAGTAGTTGATGTATTGAAAGTTTTGCTACTGAAAAAAAAACTAATTATGAACACATAAATCAGAACAGACCCAGAACGGGTCTGGATTTTAAACAAAGAAGTATCTCTCCCTCAAATGATATATTTTAGTAACAGATCCATACTCAAGTGTGGAAAAATACACTTAAAAAAAAAAAAAGTTCATGAGTTTCAACACGGAGTCTATCCCAAAGGGACAGAACAGAGGTAGGAAAGATTAGTCCTAACATTATATACTATGATCATACAAAAACTATAAAATGAAACTAAGATTACAAATTAAATATGTTATTTAAGCATTTCAGGAATCCAGTATTTTCCAATTGCCAAAACTTTTATAAGTTTATTTCTCCAAAGAAATATCACTTACTTTTATAAAGAAAATATCACCTATTCTACCACTGTTCCTCATGAGTTGTGAGAAAACATGACGTAACTAGGGAAGGCCCTTGTTCCACCCATATACCTTCCTTAGTACCCACACCTTTGGGCTTTTATAAGAATATTTCATAACACTTTAATACACTTATTAGTTTACATTTCAGTTGTCTTAAACTAGAATGCAAGTACTTTGAGGGATTTATTTGTATTTATACTTTTAGTACCTAGTAAATAGTAGGTATTCAGATTTTTATTAAATGAATGCAAGAAGAAATGAATAACCTAATTAATAGGTGGGGAAGTTAATCTTAACTTACTGGAAGGGACATAAGAGGACTGAATGAAGGATAATTAATGCCAGCTCTCAGGGTTATATCAGAGAAACAAATGTAGCAGGAGAAAACAGAAAGGCAGTGAAGAGTAAAGGTTAGGAGTGTGGCTCTGGAGTATGACTACCTCATATCAAATCCTGCCTCCATCATTTACTAGCTGTATGATCTTAGAATAGTAAGCTTCAGTTTTCTTGGATGTAAGATAAAGAGGAAAACTGGAAGAATTAAACAAGAAAATGTAATGTGCTTACAGGTATGCTAAGCCCAAATGTTAGCTGCATTACCATTGTTATATTTATTATTGTTTCTTTCTATTATTAAGCTTTCCTCAAAGATGGGAACATAGTTCCTGCCAGGAACTTAATTCTTTTTTTTTTTTTTTTTTTAAGATTTTGTTTATGTGACAGAGAGAGACAAAGCGAGAGAGGGAACACAAGCAGGGAGAGTGGGAGAGGGAGAAGCAGGTCTCCCATTGAGCAGGGAGCCCGATGAGGGGCTCGATCCCAGGACCCTGGGACCATGACCTGAGCCGAAGGCAGACGCTTAACGACTAAGCCACCCAGGCGCCCCCAGGAACTTAATTCTAAGTATGGTGTAGCTAAGAAACCACTCAAAAATTGGTAAGAAAACAAAGATTCAGGATTCAGGGCAGGAATAGGTACAGAAAATAGTGCTTTACAAAGAGGAGCAGTCCCTGGATGATAAAAACCAAAAGCTGAAAAGGAAACAAAAGCCCATTTGAGATGTCTTCCCTTAAAGAGAAGAACCTGAGATAACCAGTGTGAAGACTGTTTCCTTTTTTACCCTAATATTTACTTCAGTTCAATACAGAAACAACTGGAGGGGTGCCTGGCTGGCTCAGAGAGCATGCAACTCTTGATCTTGGGGTTTTGAGTTTGAGCCCCCCATTGGGCATAGAGATTACTAAAAACAAACAAAAAAAACCCCCCAAAACTTAAAAAAAAAAAAAGAACAGGAACGGTTCCAACAAAAACCAAGAACTAGAAAGTTAAAGGGATGTGGGCCTATTATACATGCCTCATTCACTCAGTTACAGATTACAGATTTTCTTGAAGTTCAAAAGTTGACTATACCTAAAGATGGGCAATTTCTTATCCCAAAGAAACTCAGTGCTGATTATAAGCAGAGGAATATTATATAGCAGAGAAAACTCCATGCAAAACAACATATTAGGAAAGAAAACCGACTTACTGAGAAACATTTCAATGGCATAGTCACTTTATCAATAAAATTCTAAATTTTAACACTGAAAAGATCAAAAGCTAGTTATTTCCCAATATAACTCAAAATGGTTTCCAAGGAATTTAAGAATCAACTTGCAAAAGTAGAATATTAACTCACAGGATTAACTCCTCTATGAAAACTGTTTAGTTCTAATATCCAGTGGCAAAATAATTGATAAAATTATTAGATTCCTTTTACCTATAGGATTAGACTTCACCACAGAATATATTCACAGTTTACTTAGAAATTTTTTTATAAGTAGGCTTACCTGATGGCAATGATAGGACAGAATGGAAAGAAGAGTCCAATTCTGATACATGTTCTCTTAATATCTGAGATTTTGAATTGTGTTCACAGCTACTCCAAGTTGAAGCTGATTGCAAGCAAGGCATTTGTGTAGTATTTAAAAACGTTTCTTTTGAAGGCAAAGTCTGCAAGGAAAAAAAAAAGACTTCATTTTTGCTTAAAAACTGAATCAGAGGATGTAACAGTTATAGAGTACAGTATCTGAATGGTACTAGAAAGTCCTGGCTTAATAAATCACCTTGGAGAAAAAGCTTGAAAATGACAGAGGGTTTATGAGAGAAGTTATTAAAGGCCATAAATGTGATGAGATTTTACTAATCCCTTTTCAGTTTTTCAAAAGGAAGAGCAACGTCTGTGAAAATGGGTCTTTCCCTCACCTTATGAAATCACAATAAAGAGAAATGAGTTTGAGGAATGTTGGGTTAAAAGAGAATAGCTACATCCCATAATGGTGAGAACTGTAAGAGCAGGTGCTATGTGAAGATTAAGAATTGTGCATACTGTTTTCCTCCTTGCAATCTGTTACAGTCAGTGAATGAAATTTGAATCTCTGCCTTAAATTCCAATGTCAGACAATATCTACACTGGAATTACTGTGAAGTACTATGAGCATTGTACATGTTTACACTAAGTAAGATTTAACTTAATACATTAAAAAAGGTATGTATAAAACACACACTATATATGTTACATGAGTTTGTGTTTCTGAAAATAAAGTTAAAAGAGTTGAGTCCAGGAATCTTAAGAAAACCATGTTGCTAAATCAAAAAAAAGTTATGTTACTACATTAAGAAATACATATACTGTTTAAAAACTGGATTTTAAATTATTTTTTCTGGTTATAAAATTAGTATACAAAGAAAAGATCTATACAATAGATAAAATACTTTAAAAATTAATAGAGCTCATTTGTACTCCTTCCCTCCCCCCTAACCTCTACCTCCTATAACAACATTTGGACTCATTTTCTTTTTTAATGTAACTGATATTTAAAATGCTTATAACAACTGAGATCTTTAGATGCTATTTTTAAATGCTTTTATTTTATAAACTCACATCAGGTTTTGTCAACTGTCTTGAGTTTGAGTTTCCCAGCTAACCTTGGCATTTTCTGTGTTTCCACAGCACCTTAGGCATTATCTATCTATAACATAGCATTCACCTAGATATCCTCTGGACTACTATTAGTTCCCTGAAGGCTGGGACTAGAATTTGCTCAATCCTGTATTCCCAGAACCAGACACAGTCTCTGACGTATGGTTGAAACCTGAATGCTAACTGAATTTTATCTTATTTGCTTTAATAAAAATTTAAGTGAATACAAATTCTCAAATGCATGTATGCCTGAGACTATTTCATTGGGGAAAAAATAGTTCCTGTTAACATATGCTAAAATTTATCATGTAGTGACTTTTGTTTACATTCCATTAGCCAAGCCCTAGGTCAGACAGTTATACCTAGCTGCAAGGAGGGTTAGGAAATGCAGTCATTCTGAGAGGTCAAGTAAACTGCTGAGTTTTTATAAAAAGATATCACATGTTTATACATGATTATAATAGTGTGAGTCATTTCCAAGATTTATTCTAATGATGTTTTATGTATATACTTATGAGAACAGTTGCTGTTTCTTACCTTTACAAGACACACTGGTTCTCTGGACTCACTCTAGAATTATTTGCCCTTTTATGATATACTTCAGAAAGGTATAAAAAATATTTAAAATTACAAAGAAAAAAATGTGCTAACCTCCCTTTTCCATATATGGATAGAGCATTATGAATAAAAGGTGATAAAATCTGAATATTTACCATATAATTAGTTTTCTCTTGCAATTTTTCCAAATCCAGGAAACCCATTAGCCAATTTGAAACTATCCTAAATAATTATGGAGACAAGTGAGGGGCATCTAGGAAAGGCCTTTTTGTTCCCTGCAGAGAAAGTGAAGCCCAGGAGGCTGAAAAGGAATGGATGGAAAAATAAGAGAAAGACCAGGAGATTCTTGCCAATAAAAATCCGTATGTCTAGAGGGTGTGATCAACAGTACCATATGCTGCATAAGATTCAAGCAAAATAAAGCTAAAAAGTATCCACTAAACTTTTTAGCTCTAATAATGAAACATTCCATATATACAAAAGCATATAATTTATAGGGAAGGCATAAAATTTTAAAAAGACAACTATACTTACCATCCTATTTCAAGAAACAGAACAATACCGATACCTTTATGCTTTCCCCTCCTACCCTGGCCACATGAGCCTGTGGCAGAAATTGCTACTTTCCTCCCAGTACCTGTGCTCTCTTTCTCTTTCTCTCTGTTCTAGAACTCCTGATTTTCAGCTAGGCACATTTCTCAAGCCTCCTTGGATCTAAAAATTACTATACAATGGATACGGTCTAGCCAGATGACCATGAAGGGAAGTTTTCATGTGCAACTTCCTTTTTAAGGTCACTTACTCCTCCATTCTTCCACATTACACTTGATATGTAGCTGTGGTGATGAGCCATCATAACCATGTGGATGAGGAGCTCCAAAAAAGAGGAGCCTGGCTCCTAGATAACCATGTAGAACATAACTGTCATGCCTCGGATATTTTCAACCTGTTATAAGACAAATAAACTTGTATCCTGTTTATGTCACTATGTGGGTTTTCTGTCAAATGCAGCTGAACCTGTATCTTAACTAACACAATGTGCCTCCTTAATCACATATTTTCTCTCATACCTCCAGGAGTAACTGCTATCCTGAATTTTAATTTTATCATTTCCTTGATTTCCTTTATAGTTTTTCCACATGAATACATGTAATTCTATGTAACGTTTTAAATCTGTATGCTTTAAAATGTATATAGACAGAATACTGTTAAATGTATTTGCCTGCTGTATTACCCAACATTATGTACATGCAATTCATCATCCTCCTGTTTATAAATATCTGGAATGTTTCTTGCTTTTTAGTATTATGAACAATGCTAGTATGAATATCTTGTCTCCTGGTACATGGGTGTAAGAATTTCTCTGGAGTATACTGCTAGAAATGGAATTGCTAGGTTAAAGAAACGCATGATTGCACACATTCAACTTCACTAGATGATATACTGTATTACAAAGTACTTGTAACTAAATTTATACTCCAATAAAGCCGACCTTGGCTCTCACTGCTTTAGATTCATGCCAACATGCATATTGTCAGATTTTATTTTTGCAAATCTCAGAGCATACAAATATTAGCTCATGGTTGAAACTTGCATTGTTCTGCTTACTATTTAAGTTGACCACCTCTTCATACCTAAAATTGGCCATTCACTTTTCCTTCTTTTGGGAAATACATATTCCGATGATTTTTCTCTTGGAATGTCTTTTTCTTACTGATTTTTAAAGTTTTCTTTACACACTCTAGAAAATTACAAATCCTCTGAGGTCTCTTTTCACTTTCTTTGCAATGTCTTTTGATCAAGAGATGTTAACTTAAATGTTTCCTTTACATATAGTTTGCATTTTGTATCTTTATGAGAAAGTCTTTCCCTATCCTGAAGTCAAAAGATGTTCTTCCACCTTTTTTTTTTTTTCCCTAAAGTTTTAAGGTTTTGCCTTTGGTACTTAGGTCTTTACCCGAAATTGATTTTTTTGGTGCATGACATGAATCCAATCTCAATCTAATTTTTTTTCTTACATGGATCATCAACTCACCAAACACCTTTCATTGAACATCCTCTTCCAGTTGATCTACAATGCTGCCACATTCCATATACGTATGGGACTATTCCAGGAACCTCTAATGTACCATTTGTGTCTATGCTAATAACCAATGTCTTAATTACTACATTATTTACAACTCGATATATGACATTCCAAGTTTCTCTACCTTGTTCCTCGGGGGTGTCTTGGCTATTACTGGCTTTTACTCTTCTGCATAAATTTTAGAAACAGCTTAATTTCCATCAAAAACCTGTAGAGCTTTTCTACACTGAAGTTTGTAAATCAATTGGGAGATTTTTGATTTTGATATCATAACTAAAGGTCACCCAATCCATGAATATAACATATCTCTTCATTTATTTAGATCCTCTTTAATTTCTTTCAACAAAACTTTGTAATTTTCTTCTCTAAAAGTCTTCACATATTTTGTTAGTTGTATTTTTTTGGTACTTTAATATTTATTTTTTTCAATTGTAAAATGAATTTAAAAATAAAATCGACTTTTATATTTTGAACATACCCCACAACTTTACTAAACTTTCTTACTCTAATAATATATTTGTAGTTTCTTTTAGTTTTCTATTATCCAAACATATTATCTACAAATAGTGACAGTTTAGCTTCTTTCACTCAATCCTAAAATTTTATTTTATTTTATCATTATTTACGGGGTTCCAACCATGCTAGATGGGCTCGCCAGTTTAGTAATGATTAGAAATGACCAAAGAAGATATTGTTTTGGTCCATATTATAAAGGAAATGCTTTTAATTTCTAAGAATTAAGAATGATATGGATTAAGAATAATTATAGATTTTTTTAGGAGGGGGTCATACTCTTTATCAGAATATATTCATAGGCCGCCAAAAGTATTTTTTAAATATATTAATGTAGAATTTAATCATATACTTTTTGTGAACCCACTGAAATTACACGATTTTCCTTTTTAAGTTTAATAATGTGGTGAATTAATTATATATATATATATTTTAAAGATTTTATTTATTTATTTGAGAGAGAGAATGAGAGAGAGAGAGCACATGAGAGGGAGGAGGGTCAGAGGGAGAAGCAGACCCCCTGCTGAGCAGGGAGCCCGATGCGGGACTCGATCCAGGGACTCCAGGATCATGACCTGCACCAAAGGCAGTCGCTCAACCAACTGAGCCACCTAGGCGCCTGGTGAATTAATTATATTAACAAAGTTTTAAATGTCAAACCAACCTTGGATTCTTCTTGAAGAATCTTGCTGGGATTTATCAATTTCTTTTCAAAGAACCAGCAACTGGATTTGTTTACTTTCTACACTGTATATAAAATTTAATTGTATATGTATGTTTGTTTTATATTTCATTGATTCGTATCTTGATTTCTTTGGGATTAATCAGATTTATACATTCTTTTACTTTTTAGTGGTTTCCCTAGAGATTATAATGTACATTTTTAACTTGTTTGCTTTTAGAGAATACAGATTATTCCTTTTACCATTTCCTGAAAACAGTGAGACATTAGAACACTTTAACTCCATTTACTCTCCTCTTTCTGTGTTATTGTTGTTGCCACTTTAATTCTACATATATTCAAAACACTACAATATATTACTATTAGTATTACTTTTTTTTTAAAAGATTTTATTTATTTATTTGAGACAGAGAGAATGAGAGAGACAGAGAGCATATGAGGGGGGGAGGGTCAGAGGGAGAAGCAGGCTCCCTGCCGAGCAGGGAGCCCGACGCGGGACTCGATCCTGGGACTCGAGGATCATGACCTGAGCCAAAGGCAGTCGCTTAACCAACTGAGCCACCCAGGTGCCCCTACTATTAGTATTACTGTCAAAATTTATATTACCCATATACTTATCCTTTCTGTTTTTTTTTTTTAGCTCCTTCCTATAATTCTGTTTCCAGCTGAGATCATGTTTCTTCTTCCTTTGCTATTATTATACTGTAGATTTGCTGTCAAAATCTCTCCACTTTTATTTATCTGAAACTTCTGTATATTATCATTTTTAAAGGATTTTTTTGTGACTACAGAATTCTAGGTTGGTTTTTTTTTTTCCATTTTTTCTTTCAGCATTTTAAGGATACCTTCATTTTCACCTGGCTTCCACTGTTTCTGGTTAGTAGTTAAGTTTTATTGTTGCCCTGATTTAAAAGTAATATGTCTTTTTTACCCTGACTTCTTTTAAAATTTTCTCTATGTTTTCCATTTTGGCAGGCTTGCCATAATATGCCTTTATGTTATTTCTAAATATTTGTTCTTTTTGAGGTTCACAGAACTTCTGGAATCTACAGGTTAAAGTCTCTTTTTAGTTTGAGAAACACTCTATTATTGTTTGTTCAAATGGTACTTCCGCCCTATTCTCTCTCTTCTCTCTCCTAGACTCCAAGGACATATATGGTTAGATTTTTTTCACTGTCGCACACTTCTGTTGTGGTTTTTGTATTTTTAAAATTCTTTCTAATCCCTATGCTTCCACTTGGTATTTTATATTAATAAGTCTTTTAGTTTATTAATCCTGACTTCTGCTCTTATTTGTAATCTAATTTGTAGTTAAATTCATCTGGTAAGGTATTAATTTCACATGTTGTATTTTTCAGTTTGAAATGGTCATAGGAGTGTCTTTTTAAAAAGTAGACTCCAATTATCTGGTGAAACAATCTGTTTATTTTTTCTACTTGTTCTCTATTTTTTTAAACATATTAATCACAGTCATTTTAAAATTCTTAGCAGCTAAATCCAATATGAGAATCACTTGACAGTATGATGCTATTGTCTGTCTTTCCTCTTGAAGACTAGCCATGTGGTCCCCATCTTTTGCAATGCCTAGTAATTTTTTTAAAGATTTATTTATTTATTTGAGAGAGAGGGAGGAAGAGAGAGAGAGAGCAAGAGTAGGAAGGGTAGAGGGAGAGAGAATCTCAAGCAGACTCCACGTGGGGTGCAGTGTCCAACGCAGGGCTCGATCTCACAACCCTGAGATCACGACCTGACCAAAACCAAGAACCGGACGCCCAACCAACTACACCACCCAGGCTCTCCGCAATGTCTAGTAATCCTTAACTGAATGACAAATGGTTTTTTTTTTTAAATCAAAATTCTCCATATGATGTAATCTTCCTTTAGAGAGAGTTCTCTCTTCCTATTGCTAAGTAGATACAGTGCAGATTTCTCCCTTTTAATCTAACGTGAGTGTTCCTCAATTAAGTCCAGGTTGCAGCCCTGGTATGGTTAGTGTATCTGATTTGCTCTTGGCCCTTCAAGGTTTTCAAGTGTTTGATGTATTTTATAAAATTCCTCCTGATTATCCAGACCTTAAGATAAAAAGTCTTCAGGGTATACTGAACATCACCCTGCTTTTAAGGGGCTTTTCCATTTATGTTTTTAAGTCTCCTGCTCTGTGCAGCCCCAGTATTCAGCAAATGTTGAGAAGAACAATGGTCAAAATGTTCTGAAGTGAAAACTAGCCATGTGATTCAGGTCTCCCAAAATGCCACCAAGAGCATCCCCAATAGCTATCATCTACTAGCATGTGCACCAAATTTGAAAATTCCTGCCAAAGCTCTAGGGTAAAAGTGGTTGCACAGCCAGCTCTCCTGGGTGTTTCCTTCTCTGAAGACATATATATATTAGATCTTCTCCTTTAACCTCTATATTTATTAATCTCTTTTCACATTTTCCAATTCTTATTTCTCTACATCTATTTCATTCATATCTATTCCCCAACACACAATTCTCTCTTCATAGTTGTATCTATCCAATCATATTACTAATTAATTTTTTAAAATATTTTCTTTTCCTTTTTTTTTTTTCAAGTAATCTCTACACCCAGTGTGGGGCTTGAACCCATGATTCCAAGATCAAGAGTCAAATGCTCTTCTGACTGAGCCAGCCAGGCACCCCCCTAATTTATTTTTCGTAAACACTTTGAACTTACCTGGGTGCCTGGGTGGCTCAGTCAGTTAAGCGTCTGCCTTTGGCTCAGGTCATGATCCTGGAGTCCCAGGATCGAGTCCTGCATCGGGCTTTTGCTCAGCGGGGAGTCTGCTTCTCCCTCTGACCCTACCCCCTTCCCGTGCTTTCTCTCTCTCACACTCTCTCTCTCAAATAAATGAATACAATCTTAAAAAAAAAAAAAAAGGCATATTGAACTTACTTGATTTTACATTCGGTAGATGATAATGGTAACACTGGAAGTTTGCCAGCCTGGAACATGAGCTTACCTATTTTAAAACCTAGTTTTTGTCTTTTTAAATAAGTCACATATGAAGTATGACATCACACTTTAAAGATATAAAAGGCCTAATCTGTTATTATAAATTCTATGCAGACACTCTTTTTTCCATATTTAGTCAGAGCCTAAGGCAGACAAAGGCAAGCTCTTTGAATCTCTGTGTAGCAGGTTTGAGTTCTAGTTCACCCATTAACAAAGTGAGTAGCATTTGAAGGCCCTTGGCTTTATGCAGGATTTCTAATTTGCCTCCTCATATCTCCCGGTTCTAGACTTCAGCTCCAGTCTATCTGAAGACTATTAAGCAAAAATGTCTCTCTCTCTCTTTCCCTTCCTCCCTCTCCCGTCCTTCCTTCCTTTTCAATTCTGAGGATTTCCATTTTTCTAGTCAGATTAACCATGCATTGTATAAAATATTTTTTTACATTTTACATTCTAATATTTTGTATCTGGAGGCTTTCCTAAGAACTATTCCACCACATTGCTGGGATCAGAAGTTCTGCATTAGATCTGGCAACTAAAAGGTGACTCTGACCTTTAAAAAAATATTTCAATAAAATGCTTTTGCTGGTCACCATACTATAGTAGGGTGAAGAATGAAATAAGAAACCAGAGACACTGCAGTCCTTCTCAAGGAACCCAACATTTGAAAGAGATAAATACAAACACTTCCAAACTTATTGTGGAGGAAAGAGATTAAACAATAGCTAAATGAGATATGCTATTTTAAAAAAAATCAATTTTGGAAGGAAAAAAGGCATCTCCATTTCTGGCCATGAAGTAGTACAGCTATGCTACTTATATCAAACAACTGTTTTCAGAATTTGGACAAGAGGCAGCATATGACTGTTATCTCTAAGAGAAGAAAACAAATGAGGTGATCCTATAAATCTAACAGCTTTTGCATGGAGATATGTTCCTAAGATTTTGGCACAAGGAGGGGGGTCCAAATAGTATGACAGTCTATCTGATTTGAAGAGACAGATATTGAAATCTAGGGAGAGAATGGTAGCTACAATTTATAGAAAAGAGTGCCCTAAGAAGGGAAGCTATACAGAGAAAGGGCTCCAGAAATCCATATGGGGTGCTTTTTAATCATTTGTCAAATAATAATCTACACATGCATGGAATGAAGCAAAAAGGCCAGTCTAAGAACAATTAATTTGGGGGTGGCAGAGGAAGCAGGAAAAAAGAACAAACAAACAACACATGAGAGAAATAAACAGCAAAATGTTGGATTTAAATCTAACTATAATTACATTAAATGTAAATGTTCTAAATACTCTGATCAAAAAGCAGAAACTTTCAGATTGGATAAAAAAGACCTAAACATATACTGTCTACAAGAAAACCACTTTAAATATAAATTCATATATAAGTTACAAGTAAAAGTATGGAAGCAGATATACCACCCAAGCACTAATCCCTAAATTAGTATCAGTGAAAGTAGATTTCAGGAATATGGACAAATACATAGGAATAAAAAGGTCAAATCATAAAGACATAAAAATAAAACTAAACATCTATGCAGGTACTAACCAAACTTCAAAATATATGAAGCAGAAGTGGAAATAACTAAAAAGAGAAATAGACAAATCCACATTTATAACAGGAAGAAAATCAGTAAGGATATAGAAGACTTGAATGGCATTATCAACTAAATAAACCTAATAAATGTTTATAGAAAACCCCATAAATAAAACAGAATATACACTCTTTTCAAGTATGTCTGTAATAGTCACCAAGACAGACTGTATGACGAGCCATAAAACAAATCTCAATAAATTTAAAAGGACCGAAATCATACACAGTATGTTTTGTAATCACAATGGGATTAAATAAAAAATCAGTAACCGGAAGATATTTGGAAAACCCTGAAATATTTGAAAATTAAACACAATTCAAAATAATCCAGGGTCAAAGAGGAAATCATATGAGAAATTAGAAAATATTTTTAATTAAAACATATCAAAAGTTGTAGGATGTTAAAGCAGTGTCCAAAAGGAAAATTATAGCTCTCTACGATTATATTAGAAAAGAAGACTGAAAATCTATGTTTTTAAGCTTCTACCTTAATAGAAGTTAGAAAAAGAGATGGAGGCAAATTAAACCCAAAGTAAGCATCATTTACATATGATACCAACATACCCAGTAGAAGAGCTAACATTAGAAGGACTGATAATATTGTGTTGAATATGGAACAATTTGAACTCTGGTTCATTGGTAACATGAAATGATACCATCTAAAAACAATGGCACAAAAAATTGTATATTTATAGCAGCTTTACTCATAATAGCCAAAACCCAGAAACAACCTAAATGTCCAAGAGCTGATGAATGTATTAAAAATTGTGATATGGTCACAACTATGATATCATACAATGTAATACTATTCTGTTTTATATTCCATTTTTTTAAAGTAGGCTCCACACCCAGCATGTAGCCCAATGTGGGGCCTGAACTCACGATCCTAAGATCAAGTCCTATGCTGAACTCAAGAGTCGGACACTAACTGAGCCACAACAGGTGTTCCTATATCCCCTTTTAATCCTCATTCTCCACTACTATTTCCTTTCACCTCTATTCTAATGTATTTGGATCTCTGTGTGTGTGTGCATTATTGTGGAACACACTGTAATTTTAAGTTTACGTAAATGGTTTTATCATAGAGATCTTATTTGGAATCCATTTGTCTGCATTTGTGCCAACCCATATACTACATTATTGTAAATCAGTTTCTGGTAGTCCTACCAGCTGTCCATCCTCCCATCATTTTTTTAAAAGTATACTTAGCTATTTATGGATATATATTTTTAAATAAGTTAATGTGTTTCAAAAAATCCAGCAAAAATTTTTATCACAATTACCATTAATTCAGGAAGCATGAATGTCTCCCACTTATTAAGATATTACTTTACACCCTGTAATAAGAACTTTAAGCTTATTTCTATAGCAATTTTATATATTCTTTGTTAATTATGAGGTATTTGACAGTCCACCTTTGGAGATATATCTTGTTTTTATTATATTTTTAATTGGTTATTACTTATGTGGAGAAATTATATTTGTTCTTTTTTTTTTTTTAAAGATTTTATTTATTTATTTGAGAGACAGAGAATGAGAGACAGAGAGCATGAGAGGGAGGAGGGTCAGAGGGAGAAGCAGACCCCCTGCCGAGCAGGGAGCCCGATGCGGGACTCGATCCCGGGACTCCAGGATCATGACCTGAGCCGAAGGCAGTCACTTAACCAACTGAGCCACCCAGGCGCCCATATTTGTTCTAATAATCTGTTGATTCTGCTGGATTTCCTATGTAATCATTTCATTTGAAAAAAAAAAAAGGCAATTTTATCTCATCCCTAGGTTCAAAATAATCTTCCTTCAGAACTTTGTGGAGATATTGTTACACTGTCTTCTGGCATCTAGAGTCACTGATGAGAATTTCAATGACAGTTCCATTCTTATCCATTACAGGTCATGTGTTGTTTTTGTGGTTAGTTTTGTTTTCCTTTCAAAAGCCTTAAGATTGGGGTGCCTGGGTAGCTCAGTCGTTAAGCGTCTGCCTTCAGCTCAGGTCATGATCCCAGGGTCCTGGGATGGAGCCCCTCATCTGGCTCCCTGGCTCAGTGGGAAGCCTGCTTCTCCCTCTCCCACTCTTCCTGCTTGTGTTCCCTCTCTCGCTGTGTCTTTCTGTCAAATAAATAAAATCTTAAAAAAAAAAAAAAAAGCCTTAAGATCTTACAACCAATATCTTCAAAAATTTCATTAAAATGTGATTAGGTGTAGGCTACTTAACACTTAATGCTCAAATTGAAAGCACCATGTTGTTTTTTAACTATGGGAACTCTTCACATTTTTAAAGGAAATTTTTGGTTCTATTATTGCTCCTTTTTATAACACGCTATTCTTGACATTATATTCTGTTCTCTGAATTATCTATTTCCACCCAGGTTAGCTACTTCTTTGGCCTTTCTTTCTTGTTGCTGGTTTTTCCTCCTATGTTTAACTACTTGGATACACTGCAATGCTTCACCTTTAGATCTTTGTATGGTGTACTTCCTCTTCATGTCAATCAAGTCTCTATTCAAATGCCAATTATTTTGAAAAGTCTTTGTGAAACTATCTAATCTAAAAGAGACTACCTTCTTCCCCAGAACTCGATGTCCTTACTTCAGTTGGCTATTTTTTCCAAAGCCCATCATTAGTTAAAATTTACATTTTATCTCTCCCAAAACTGAATATAAGCTCCATAAAGGCAAGGACCCTTTCTATTGTGTTCACCATGCTATCCCCTACACACTGTGTGGCACATGATGGGTAGTTTGTATTTCTAAAATAAGAGAGAGAGAGAAGAAAGAAAAATAGGGAGAACATACTAAGTAGATTATTCTAAATAGCTGTATATGCCTCTCCTATTGCACACGAACATCTATTTCCCCAACAGGACTCCTTCCTGAATGCAAAGATTAGAAGTTCTGAATAGATGGATAGGACTTGTCAAGTGGCAGGCTTAACCTAAAGGAATTCTGCATCCCCCAAGTCTCATTCATGTTTAGCAGCTTCTAACTAACCTTGTACTAAGCCAGTAAGAAATGGAAGCATGGGAGCATTCTAAGAACTGTAGCCATTTAAGTGGCTACATATGGTGCTTTTATTAGGTAACTTTGAGTAAAGTCTGATGGGAAAATAATTGTTACTTTTTTTTAAAGATTTTATTTATTTGTCAAAGAGAGAGAGAGGTAGGCAGAGGGAGAAGGAGGCTCCCCACAGAGCAAGGAACCCAATGTGGGACTCGATCCCAGGACCCCGGGATCATGACCTGAGCCAAAGGCTGATGCTTAACCAACTGAGCCACCCAGGCATCCCTAAATTACTTTGATTAAGGAGTGAAATATCATTTTGATCACAGACTGTCTGTATTAAGGAATCTCTAGTAGAAAAAAAAATAACTAAATAAGAAGAAAATACAGAATGATTTTATGACTCAGAATGAGGAAAAACTTTGGAACTCTGGACTCAAAAACCAGAAGCCATAATATAAAGCTTGATAAATGCACCAATAAAAATTAAAAACTTCTCCATGGGGGGTGCCTGGGTGGCTCAGTTGGTTGAGCAACTGCCTTCGGCTCAGGTCATGATCCTGGAGTCCTGGGATCGAGTCCCACATCAGGCTCCCTGTTCAGCAGGGAGTCTGCTTCTCCCTCTGACCTTCCCCCCTCTCATGTGCTCTCTCTCTCTCTCTCTCTCATTCTCTCTCTTAAATAAATAAATCTTAAAAAAAAAAACAACCTTCCCCATGGGGGGGAAAAAAAGGCAAAAAAGTAAGGAAAAACAGGGGAAAGATACCAGCAAGTCATAACAAAGGAAAAATTTCTCTAAGTATTTTTAAGTATATGTGAGAAAAATATATAAAATATTTTTCTAATATATATGAAAAACACCTAAAAATCAATAAAAAGGCAACAAATACTCAACAGAAAAGTGGGCAACAGATATAAGAAGTCAGTTCACAAATAAAAATCTCTCTTAAACAAATGCAGAAATGATCAGTCTCATATTAAAATAATGTAAATGGAAACTACACCATGATACCATGTTTTCTACCTATAAAATTGTTTAAAAACAAAAAGACCAGAAGTTTAAAATTTTACTGTGTTATAAACATATGAAGAAATAGGCACTCATACATTGCTGGTAGGAATGCAAACTGGTTCATCTCCATATGGAGGGCAACTTGACAAAAAAAAAAAAGAAGAAAATTAATTTCTTTTTAAAAGATTATTTATTTTAGAGATAACATGCGCAGGAGGGGCA
The DNA here is from genome assembly GCF_002201575.2 of Neomonachus schauinslandi. NCBI lineage: Eukaryota > Metazoa > Chordata > Mammalia > Carnivora > Phocidae > Neomonachus > Neomonachus schauinslandi. Next base: position 166,819,176 of record NC_058405.1, read on the forward strand.
GAGGGAGAGGGAGAGAGAATCTCAAGCGAACTCCACACTGAGTGCGGAGCCCAAAAGCAGGGCTTGATCTTACAACCATGAGATCATGACTTGAACCAAAACCAAGAGCTGGATGCTTAACCGACTGCACCACCCAGGTGCCCCAGATAACTAAATTTATAAACATACATACTCTTTGACCTAGCAATTCAATTTCTGAGAATCTTTCCAACAGATATACTTATAAACATGTAAGTTAAACTATCTCAACCTGATAATAAGGATGTATGAAAAATCCATTTCTAACATCATAGTCAATGATAAAAGACTAAAAACTTTCCACTTAAGATGAAAAACAAGACCAAGGTGTTCTTGTCTTCTTCACCTTCACTACTGATATTCAGTATTATACTGGAACTTCAGCCACAACAATGAGTCAAGGAAAAGAAATAAAAGAGATAAAAATTTGAAAGAAAGAATAAAGTTATGTATTTGCAGACGAAAAGCTCCTCGATATAGAAGATTGCAAAAAGCCCACAATAAAGCCACTATAGCTATGAAATGAATACAGCAAAATTACTAGGTCAACAAACAAAAGTCAGCTGCATTTTTATACATCAGCAATGTACAATCCAAAAAGGAAATCAAGAAAATTACATTTATAATAGTATCCAAAAAAATAAAATACCTTGAAATAAACTGAACCAAGGGGGTGAAAGACTTATACCCTGAAAACTATACAACACTGCTGAAAGAAATTAAAGAGAACATAAATAAAATGGAAAGACATCTTATGTGCATGGATTGGAAGACATTACTGTTAAGATGATATATACTGCTATTGTGATTTACAAATTCAAGAAAACCCTACCAAAATACCAACAGCCAAAGAGATCCCGATCAAGGTGGAGAAGGAGGATCCTGAGCTCATCTACCACAGACACACCAAGGCTGAAACTATATATACAGCAACTATCTCTGAAAACAATCTGAAGACTAGCAGAACAGCTATTCCACAGTTTAAGATATAAAGGAAAAGCAACATCAAAAAGGGTGGGAGGGGCAAAGACATGGTTTAATCACAACCCACACCCTGGCTTGGCACCCATAAATAGGAGGGATATCACAGGCATGAAGGTACTCCCTAAAGAGTAAGAGGTTCAAGCCCCACATCAGGCACCCCATGTCCTGGGAACCTGCACCAAGAAGACAAGTCTTCATAATGTCTGGCTCTGAAAAACAGCAGGGCTTAATTCTGGAAGCTTTGAAAATTAATGGGGCTTATTTCAGGAGAGCCAAAGGGCTACAGGAAATCAAGACTCTCACCCTAAAGAACACACACACAAATTCACTTTCTCTAAGAACCACTACAGAGGCAGCCGTGTGAAAAGCTTCTGGGCTATGTGATGGAGATCTACTGACTAATTTTAGGATGTGTAATGTATGCACAGGGATCTGTAGGAACTTTCTCCAGGATAGAAGTGCTGCTGGCAGGTACCATTTTTCTTGCCTTCTTTCTGCCTAGCTAGCCCAAAGCTGACTTGTGCCATTTCAGACACTCTCCATCTACCTTGCTAGCACTGCTCCCTCTGCCCTGGCATTCCCCTGCAGAGCTGCCCATTGCAACCTATCCACCCCAGCCGGAAACCATAACAAAGCAGTTCCTGTCCTGCCAGCCTCAGCTGACATGGCATCCCAAAAAAAGTGGCACCTGCCCCAGCATACATAGCAGGCAGCCTCAGCTAGGACAAGAACCCTTCCAAAATGGTTTCTGCCAAGGGAGCCAGCCCGGCCCACAAATGCACCCAGAGTACTTATAGTCTAGCCACACAGGAGGGCACACACACCCCACAGATGGGACAACCCTGGAGCAGGTGGTTCTGTTGACCATTAGAGATTAGGATTCTGGGCCCAACAGGGTGCCTTCTACATAAGACCATTCCTTCAAGATCAACAGACACAGCTGATCTACCTAATACATATAAACACAGAGAGTCAGGCAAAATGAGAAGACAAAGAAATACGCTTAAAATGAAAGAACAAGACAAAACCTCAGAAAAATACCTAAACGAAATGGAGATAAGCAATCATACCTGATAAAGATTTCAAAGTAACAGTCATAAAGATGTTCACTGAACTCAGAATGGATGGACACTGCAAGAATTTCCAAAAAGAGAAGAAGTTAAAAAAGAGCAAATCAGAGCTGAAGAACATTATAACTGAAATGAAAACTACACTAAAGGGCATCAACAACAGATTAGAGGATGCAGAAGAACAGATCAGCAATCTGGAAGAAAGGATTGTGGAAGTCGTCTAAGCTGAACAACAAAAAGAAAAAAGAATTTTAAAAAATGATGATAATTTAAGGGACCTCTAGAACAACATCAAGCCATAATAACATTAAAATTATAGTAAGTCTATAAGGAGGAGAAAGGGGCAGAAAACTCATTTGAAGAAATGATAGCTGATTACTTCCTTAACTGGGAGAACGAAAGAGACATCCAAGTCTAAGAAGGAAAGAGAGCCCCCAAACAAGATGAACTCAAAGAGTTCCAAACCAAGACACATAATAATTAAAATAGTAAAAAATGAAAGAGAGACTCTAAAAAGCAACAACAGAAAAGAAAGGGAATACTCATAAGACCATCAGCTGATTTTTCAGCAGAAATATAGTGCATGATACACTCACAGTGCTTAAAGAAAAAAAATATACAACCAAGAATACTTTACCTGGCAAGACTGTCATTCAGAAGTGAAGAAGAAATAAACAGAATTGGAAAGGAACAGAGAAGAACTACAAAAACAATGTGAAAACAATTAACAAAATAGCAGTAAGTTCATAGCTATCAATAAATACTTTAAATTGAAATGGATTAAATCGTCCAATCAAAGACATGGGGTAACTGGATGGATTAACAACAAAAAAAGACCCATCTATTACTGCCTACAAGAGACTCACTTTAAACCTAAAGACACATACAGACTGAAAGAGATGGAAAAAAAATATTCCATCTAAATGAAAAGAAAGCTGGGGTGGCAATACTTACATCACACAAACTAGATTTTTTTTTTTACAGATTTTATTTATTTATTTGACAGAGACAGCGAGAGAGGGAACACAAGCAGAGGCAGTAGGAGAAGGAGAAGCAGGCTTCCCACCTAGCAGAGAGCCCAATGAGGGGCTCGATCCCAGGACCCTGGGATCATGACCTGAGCTGAAGGCAGACGCTCAACGACAGCCACCCAGGCGCCCCCACAAACTAGATTTTAAAACAAAGACTGTAGAAAGAGACAAAGAAAGGCATTACATAATGATAAAGGAATCAATCCAACAAGAGGATATGAGAACTGTAAATATGTATGCACCCTACACAGGAGCACCTAAATATATAAAGCAAATATAAACAGAAATTAAGGGAGAAATTGACAGTAATACAATAGTAGTACGGGACTTTAACACCATCCTTACATAGACGGAATGGACAGACCATCTAGACAGAAAATCAATATGGAAAGTGACCCAAATGGTGCATTAGAACAGATGGACTTCACACACACACACACACACACACAAACATTGTATACAAAAACAGAACACACATTCTTTTCAAGTACATATGGAACATTCTCCAGGACAGATCACCTGTTATGCCACAAAACAAGTCTCAATAAATGTAAGAAGAATAAATCACATCAAGCATCTTTTCCAATGACAATGGTATGAAAATAGAAATCAGTTACAAAATAAAAAAAATTAAAAAACTGGAAAAAACGCAAACACATTGAGGCTAAACAACACTGTACTAAACAACCAACAGGTCAACAAAGAAATCAAAAAGAAAATGAAAAAATACCTTGAGACAAATGAAAATGGAAACACAATGCTCCCAAACCTGCAGGATGTAGCAAAAGCAGTTCCAAGAGGGAAGTTTATAGAGAAAAAGGGCTACCTCAAGAGAAAAGAAAAATCTCAAAAAATCCAACCTTATACCCAAAGGAATCAGAGAAAGAAAAACAAAAAGTTCATAGAACGAAACACAGACTGGGAGTAGCAATAAATGAAATAAAGATTAAAAACAAAAAACCAGGGCGCCTGGGTGGCTCAGTTGGTTAGGCGACTGCCTTCGGCTCAGGTCATGATCCTGGAGTCCCGGGATCGAGTCTCGCATCGGGCTCCCTGCTCATTGGGGAGTCTGCTTCTCCCTCTGACCCTCCCCCCTCTCATGTGCTCTCTCTCTCTTTCTTTCAAATAAATAGATAAAATCTTTAAAAAAAACCCCCACACACACAATACAAAAGATCTATGAAAACAGGATATGTTTCTTTGAAAGGATAAAATTGATAAACTGTAGCTAGACTCATCAAGAAGAGAGAGGACTCGGGCGCCTGGGTGGCTCAGTTGGTTAAGCATCTGCCTTTGGCTCAGGTCAGGATCCCAGGGTCCTGGGATCTAGCCCCACGTCGGGCTCCCCACTCAGTGGGGAACCTGCTTCTCCCTCTCCTCCCCACTTATGCTCTCTGTCTCACTCTCTAACTCTCTCTCAAATAAATAAATAAAATCTAAAAAAAAAAAAAAAGAGAGAGGACTCAAAATCATAAATGGAAGAGAAGTTACAACCAACAGTAGAGAAACACAAAGGATTATAAGAGACTACTACAAACAATTATGCCAACAAATTGTGCCATCAAATTGGACAACCTAAAAGAAATGGAAAAATTCCTAGAAACATACAGTCTTCCTAGACTAATTGAAAGAAACAGAAAATCTGAAGAGATAATCATTACTAATAAAATTGAATCAGTAACCAAGAAACTTCCAACAAACAAAAGCCCAGAATTCACAGATGAATTCTACCAAACATTTAAAGAGCTAGTATCTATCCTTCTCAAAGTATTCCAAAAAATTGAAGAGGAAGGAATGCTTCCAAATTCATTCTATGAGACTGGTATTACCCTGACACCAAAGCCAGACAAAGACCCTACAAAAAAAATTGCAGGACAATATCCCTGATGAACACAGATACAGAAAGTTTCAACAAAATACTAGCAAACCAAATTCAACAATACATTAAGAGGATCATAAATCATGACCAAGTGGGATTTATTCTGGGGATGAAAGAATGGTTCAATATCCACAAATCAGTGTGATATACCACATTAACAAAATTCAAGATAAAAATCATATGACCACTTCAATAGATGAAGAAAAAGCCTCTGACAAAGTAACGCCCATTTATGATAAAAATACTCAACAAATTAGGTATAGAAGGAATATACCTCAACATAATAAAGACCGTATATGACAAACCACAGCTAACATCATACTCAACCATGAAAAGCTGAAAGCTTTTCCTTTAAGATCAGAAAAAGACAAGGATGCCAACTCTTGCTATCTTTATTCACCATAGTATTGGAAGTCCTAGCCACAGCAGTCAGACAAAAACAAGAAATAAAAGACATCCAAATTGGTAATAAAGAAGTCAAACTACTACTATTCTGCCATCATGCTGATGACATGACACTATATATAAAAAAACTCCAAAGATTCCATCAGAAACTATTAGAATAAATGAATTCAGTTAAGTTGCAGGATACGAAATTAGTATACAGAAATTTGTACTGTTGTTTCTAAACTGTAAGAACTATCAGAAAGAGAAATTAAGAAAATAATTCCATTTACAATTCTATCAAGATACTACCTAAGAATAAATTTAACTAAGGAGGTGAAAGACCTGTACTCTGAGAACTTAAAACAACGAAAGAAATTGAAAATTATACAAATAAATGTAAAGATAAACCACATTCAGAGACTAGAAGAATTACTATTTTAAAATGTCCATATTACTCAAAGTAATCTACAAATTCAAGGCCATCCCCATCAAAATACCAATAGCTTTTTCCCACAGAACTGGAACAAATAATCGTAAAATTTGTATGGAAAGACAAAAATCCCAAATAGCCAAAGCAATCATGAGAAAGAAGAACAAAGCTTAGAGGTATCATGTGTGCAGATATCCAATGATACTACAAAGCTGTAGTAATCAAAACAGTACGGTAATGGCACAAAAAACAGACATATAAAACAATGGAATAGAATAGAGGGCCCAAACCACACTTATATAACCAATTAATCTTTGACAAAGTAAACAAGAACATACAATGTAGAAAAAAATAGTCAATAAATGGTACTGGGGAAATTGAATAGGTACATGCAAAAGAATGACATACTTTTTTATACCATATACAAAAGTAAACTCAAAATAGATTAAAGACCTACATGTAAAATCTGAAATCATAAAACACCTAAAAGAAAACACAGACAATAAACTCTTGGACACTGGTCTTAGCAATGTTATTTTTGGATCTATTTCTCAGGCAAGAACAACAAAAGCATAAATAAATAAGTGGGAGTACATCAAACTAAAAAGTTTTGGCACAGCAAAGAAAAAACTATCAAAAAATGAAAAGGAAATCTACTGAATGGGAGAAAATATTTGCAAATGATAGATCTGATAAGGGATTAATATCCAAAACATATAAAGAACTCATACAACTAAACACCAAAAAACCAAACAAACAAATAACCCCAAATAATCTTTTAAAAAATGGTCAGAGGACCCAAACAGACATTTTTCCAAAGAACAGATGGCCAACAGACACATGAAAAGCTGTTCATTAATAATCATCAGGGAAATGCAAATCAAAATCAAAATGAGATATATCACCTCACACCAAGTAGATGGCTGATATAAAAAAGCCAATATATAACAAGTGTTGGCCAGGATGTGGAGAAAAGGGAACCCTCACGCACTGCTGGGGTGGGACTGTAAATTGGTGTAGGAACTGTGAAAAACAGTACAGAAGTTTGTAAAAAATTAAAAATAGAAATACTACATAATCCAGCAATTCCACTTCTGAGTATTTATCCAAAGCAAATGAAAACACTAATTTGAAAAGATAAGCACCTGCTTGGTTCATTACATCATTATTTACAATAGTGAAGATATAGAAGTAACCTAAGCATACATCAATAGGTAAATAGATAAAGATGTTGTGTACACACACACACATGAATATCACTCAGCCATAAAAAGGACCAAAATCTTGCCATTTGCAACAACATGGATGGACCCAGACAGTACTATGCTAAGTGAAATTAAGTCAGACAGAGGAAAACAAATACCATATGATTTCACTTACATGTGGAATCTATAAAAACAAAACAAATGAACATTAAAACAGAAACAGACCCATAAATACAGAGAACAAACTGGTGGTTGCCAAGGAGGGGCGGGCGGGGAGGGTAGAGAATGAGTGAAACAGTTGAAGAGTATTAAGAGATAGAAACTTTTAGTCATAAAATAAATAAGTCATGAGGATATGAAGTACAGCATGGGAAATATAGTCAATAATATTATAATAACTTTGCATGGTGACAGATGATAACTAGACTTATTGTGGTGATCATTTTGTAATGTATGTAAATGTCAAATCATTATGTTGTACACCTGAAACAAATTAATACTGCATGTCAACTGTATCTCAGTAAAAATTAATTAATTAACTAATTAATTGGAAAAAATTCCAACTGTCTTTTTGGCAGAACTGAAAAAGCCAATCTTCAAATTCATACGGAAATGCAAGGGCTCCTGAATAGCAAAACAATACTGAAAAAAAAAAAAAGGAATGAAGTTGCAGGACTCACATTTCTTAATTTCAAAACTTAGTATAAATCTACATTAATCAAAATATTATGGTACTGGTATATAGACATATAGACCAACAGAACAGAATTGAGAGTCTATAACTAAATCCATACCTTGATGGCCAATTGATTTTCAACAGGGATGTCAGGACCATTCGATGGAAGAAAAAATAGTTTCATTAACAAAGGGTACTGAGACAACTGGGGATCCACAATTAGGAAGCAAAAGAATGAAGCTGGACTCCTATCTAACACCATATACAAAATTTAACTCAAAATGGATCAATGACCTAAATATAAGAGCTTAAAACCATAAATATTTAAAAGAACACACAGGGGTAAATCTTTATTTACCTTGGGCTAGGCAATGGAGTCTTAGACATTACAAAAAAAAGTATGAAAAACAAAATAAACAATACATAAATTGGACTTCATTAAAATTAAAAACTGTGCATCAAAAGACAATATCAATAAAAAAAAGAACCTACAAATGGGAGAAAATAAGGGAGAATATATCAGATCATATATCTGATAAGAGTCTAGTATCCAGAATATATAAAGGACTCTTAAATCTCAATAACAAAAAGACAACACAATTAAAACATGGGCGAAGAACAGAGTTTTCACCAAGGAAGATATACAACTGGCTAACAAGCACATGAAAATATGCTCAGCATCACTGATCATTAAGGAAATGCAAATCAAAACCACAATGAGGTACCACATCATACTCACTAGAATGTGAAAAAGGGGAGGGGAGGGAGGGGAGAGGTGGGAAGGGGAAAGGTAAGAACAAGTGTTGTTGAGAAGATTTAGCAACCTCATACACCGTTGGTGGGAATGTTCAGTGGCTACAGAAAACAGTTTGGTGTGATTCCTCAAAAAGTTAAACACAGTCACCATATGACCCTGCAATTCCACTATTAGGTATATCCCTCCAAAATTGAAAACAGTTATTCAAACAAGTACATGTACATACATGTTCATAACAGCACTATCCATATTAGCCAAAAGGTGGAAACAACCAATGTCCATCAAGGGATGAAATGATTAACAAATTGTGGTATATACATACATGAAATATTATTCAGCCATAAAAGAATGAAGTACCAATTCTACAATCTGGATGAGACTCAAAAACATTATGCTAAGAGAAAAAAGACAAAAGATCACATGTTGTGTGACTACATTTATAGGAAATATTCAGAATAGATAAATCCATCAAGAGAGATTGGTGGTTGCCAGAGGCTAGGGATTTGGGATAGTGGTGAGAAACTGGTTAATGAATAGGAGGTTTTAGTTTGGAGGGATGAAATTTTTTGGAACTAGACAGAGATGGTGGTAGCACAACATTGTATATGTACTAAATGCCACTGAATTGTTCACTTCAAAATGGTTAATTGTAATGTGAATTTCACCTTGATAAATTATTTTTTAACACAAACTGATAGGTGATATGAAATAATGAATTACACCATTGCTTGCAAAAGGAAACACTATAAATAACCCAAACGTTCAGCAACAGCAGACTGGCTAAATACGTTACAGTGAATACATACACTGAAATACCATAAAAAAGAATAAGGAAGCTCTATACAAACTGATGTGAAAAGGTCTCTAAGATTTACTGTTTACTAGGGGGAAAAAGGAAGGTACAGAACAGTTAAAATAATATAGTTCTATTTCTATTAAAATGTGGGGGCAAATTATACACTATATATTCACCTACATATGTATACAAATAGATGGAAAGATGCAGTAGAAGCTAGTAACACTGGTTACCTTGTTGGAAGGTAGGTAGGTATAAGCAGAATAGGCAGGGAGGGAGACTTCAATTTATACCTTTTCAAATTTTTCATCTTGAATCATATGTATTAATTAAAGTTACTTTTTTGAAAGTAGCAAGTTTTAAGCTTTTAAAATGATTAAATATAATACAAAATTATCTAAAACGTAAATGTAAATGTATTAAGTAATTATAAAGTCATCACATGTAATTCTTAAACAGATCAAGCAATACTGCCTGCACTCCAAAGGTATTAATGTAAACCCCTTTTTTTTCACCAGAGGTAGCCACTATCTTAATTTATAATCTACTCACTTCTTTTTCTTTATACTTTTACTTTTTTTACGCAACCTTAAACAGTATGGATTTAATTTTTACCTGCTTTTAACTTAATGTAAATGGAATTCATCCATGTTGTTGCATTTTTCTGAATACACTGTGATAAACAATTTCATTATATGAATATATCAAAGTTATTCATCAAGTCTATTATTATTGATGGACCACTGGACTGTTTACAGTTTGTAGCTATCACAAATAGAGCTACTCTGAATACTACTATACATGTCCTGTTGATGCACAAAATCATACACTGTTCTCAGAGATCTCTCTAGAAGTGTAATCTTAAATTACAAGTATGTTTATATTCAACTTAACTAGAAAATACCAAATTTTTTATCAAAGTGCTTGTACCACTTATTCTCCCATCAGGATGAAGAGTTTCCATTGTTCTATATCCATACCAATACTTGATATTATTTTATTTAAAAAAATGTTCCCAATCTAGTGGGTATAAAGTAGTATCTCATTGTGTTAATCTTCATTTTTTTTTCAAATTATCAGTGAAGTGGCTGCTTTTTTATATTTGTTAAATGGATAGAATCTCTTTTATGAAGTGGTATGTTCAACTCTTTTGCACATTCTTAACTGGTTGACAATTTTTTCTTTTAGTAATTCTTCATATTCTTACTACGAGTTCTATGTTGGTTGTATGTGTGGCAAATATCTTCTCCCATAAAGGTTGCTTGTATTTTACTCTGACTTTTCAATAGAAATTCTTCATTTTAATGTAGCTAATTTTGCAATTTAATGGCCTATTAGGACATTTTCCTACTTTAACATCATCATATACTCTCTAGTATCTTCTAAAATGTCTTTTAATGTTTCCTTTTAGATTTTTTTATTTTTACTTTTTTAGAGAGAGAGAGAGTATTTGAGTAGGGTGGAGGGCGAGGGAGAGGAAAAGAGAGAGAATCTTAAGTAGGCTCCATGCCCACTGTGGAGCCCAACACACGCAGGGCTCGCTCTCACAACCCTCAAATCATGACCTGACCTGAAATCAAGAGTTGGACGCTTAACTGAGCCACTCAGGTGCCCTAAGAAGGATTCTTTTTATATTTAATTTTATAATCCACCTCTAGATGATTATTGTATACAGTAAGGGATAGAAACCCAACTGCATTTTTCCCATATGAATAACCAATTTTCCCAGCAACATTAACTTAAAAGATTACTCTTTCCTCACTGCTCTCCAGTACTACCTATCTTAAATCAAGTGCCCACATACAGTGACTCTGTCTCTGAGCTCTCTACTATTTCATTGTTTATTTGTCTAGCCCTGTACTCCTGTATACCAAAGTATATACCAAAGTCTTAATTCCCATAGCTTTCAAATACTGTTTGGTGTCTGGTAGAACAAGTCCTCTAGCTGTGTTCTTTGAGAGTGTCATTATTTATTCTTGACCTGTGTGTTGCCATAATGAATCTGTTAAGTTTCAAAACAAGCGAAAACAACAAAAAAGCAAAAACCAAACATTTAAACCACCTTTTGAGATTTTGATAGGCCCTGTATTAAAGCTATGAGTCAATGTGAAAAGAATGGACTTCTTTGCAATAAGGTAGTGTTCCTATTTATGAATATATTTTACCATTTATTTAGATGTTCTTGAATATCTCTCAGTAAAGTTCCATAAATTTTTCTGTAATGGATCTGTACGTCTCTGGCTAGATATATTACAAAGTGTTTGATAATTTTTTGTACTGCTCTAAATGATATCTTTAAAAATTAATTTTACTTTTTGCTGGAAAATAATTTTATAAACTGATTATTAATTCAAATAATTCATCTTTTGGATTTTCTATTAACCATCTACAAATGACCATTTTAATTCTTCGATTCTGAATGTTATATCTTTCAACTGTATTGTTCAACTGTACTGGATGTTCTTTGTGGTAAAAGGCAGAATACAAGTGGCAACAGCAAGCACCCTGTGTCTTTCTCAATCTCAAAGGCAAACCCTTCAGTGTTCACCATTACGTGTGATGTTTAATATATACTTTTGTAGATAACTTTTTAAAAATCAGATAAAGAATGTAACTTCAGGGGGGCACCTGGGTAGCTCAGTTGGTTAAGTGTCCGACTCTTGATTTCAATGTGGGTTACAATATCAGGGTTGTACGGTTGTGGATCAAGCCCCGCATCAGGCTCTGCACACAGTGGGGAATCTGCCTGGATTCTCTCTCTCCCTCTGCCCTGCCCCACCCCTGCCCCATCCCCACTGTCTCCCTCTTTTAAAAAAATGTAATTTGGGGGGCATCTGGCTGGCTCAGTTGGTAGAGCATGTGACTCTTTACATCAGGGTTACAAGTTTGAGCACAACATTGGGTGTAAAGATTACTTAAACATTTTTTTTAATTTTAAAAAAGGAATATAAAATTTAGAAAATATTTTTTAAAAAGTAACTTTCTGGGGCACCTGGGCGGCTCAGTCTTTAAGCGTCTGCCTTTGGCTCTGGTCATGGTCCCAGGGTCCTGGGATCAGCCCCACATTGGGCTCCCTGCTCGACGGTAAACCTGCTTCTCCCTCACCCACTCCCCCCGTGTTTGTGTTCCTTCTCTCACTGTGTCTCTCTCTGTCAAATAAATAAAAACCTTAAAAAAAAAAATGTTTAAAGAAAAAAAAGTAATTTTCTATTCCAGAGTTTTTATCATGAAAATACAAGTAATTTTATCAAATCTTGTTTTTTGTACTACTTAATCAAATGATTTCTTTTACCTAACTCTACTTTTACCTCAGCAATAAACTAATTTACTTCCTAATCATAAACCAATCATGCATTCCTGGTATGAAGCCAACTTTGTCAAGATGTCATTTTTTTTTTTTAATATATTGCTGGGTTTTATATATTGCTGAGTTGTTAGGATTTGGTTTAGAATTCCCGCATCTCTGTTCAGAACACAGATCAGCCTAAAATTTTCCTTTTCTTACTGTCCTTGTTAGTTGTATATATAAAGAGTACACTAGACTCAATTTCTTTTCTCTGAGTTTGCATAAGTTTGGAACTAGATTTTCCTTGATTATTCAGTAGCATTTGATGTTTAGTGAAGTCATCTTAATCTCAAGTTTTCTTGTGAGAACAATTTTAATTATGGATTCAACTTCTTTAAAGGTTATGAACTATTCAGGCTCTCTGTTTCTTTATTTGCCTTTGATATGCTATATATTTTTAAGGGCTTTATCCATTTCATATTATTTTTCAAATTTAAGGACATAAAGTTACCCTTTTTTTCTCTATTGTTATTTTTATAAAGATGTGTATTTTTATCAGGACACACTGCCACTCTGTATATAACTGAGAATTCTATTTTTAAGGAAGAAAGGTAAACTTGACATTGCATAAGCAAGAAGCTAGGAGGTATATACAGAACTCAGTAAGAACCATCTTGACTGATAAAGCTTGAAAATGACCAGCTCTAAGGTCTATCAGCAATAGTACTGATATAACTGGTAAAGCACAGTAGCATTAGCAGTAGAATCATAGCAGAATACCTAAAAGTCAAATTAAAGTCTTTCTTAAAAACAGTAGGAAACTTTAGAAAACTTGTGTATCTTTTTCTTCTGAAGATATTCTGTTAAAACGTCAGAACTCTGTATTACTGAAACTCTAGGTAAATTATCTAAAAAATAAGATAATTTAAATATTTTAATCTTTCTAAGGACTCAGTTGTGGTCATGAAAAGGAGAGGATATTTTTTATTTCAAAGAAATCTGCAGGAGGACTGGTTACACATCCGTATTATTCATTTACATAGCCCTTCTAGAGAAAAGGCAAGAAGAGAGTAATAAAGCAGCCTAGGAATAAGAATGTGTGTTGTGGGTCCAAAAAAAAAAAAAAAACCTTTTAATGATATAATGAAAAAAAGGTTACATTCTTTAGAAAGAAATGTTTTAAGTGCTTAAAAAAAAAAATCAGCAAACTTAAATGTTGAGGTTCTTTTGCCAAAAATTTTACGAAAGTGAACAAAGCCACTGTAAGAGTTAACATTTTAACAGACGTTTTTAGATAAGTGTTATTAAGCGGTGTGCAAACTAGCACCGGCTCAGTTTTCCTAATATTTTTAAGAAACTGAAGATATATTATTTCCATTTGCTAGGCAATTCCTGAATTCCTTATGCAAGTGATCTATAAACAAAAAAGCACTGCATATATTTATAAATTACCTTCTTTTTAAAATATTACCTTCTAACTGATCTACCTTCTAAGTGATATAGAAAGTATATCAGTCATTGGAATATGCTAATGTTGATATAATGACACTTGAACACAGAAATGGCAAATAAGATAGCTTGTCTGCTACCATTCTTCCCCTCATTTGTGGCAAACATTGAAAATTAGCCATAGTATTCCCTTCCCAAGCCCAAACGTCAAACTCTCAAACAGCACTTCAGACAGCCAACAGCCACTACCAATCAATTGCAGTAGGCAGGAGAGAGATGGAGAATATTTGCCTTTCTTCAGTGGCTTGAAAGAATACATACACCACATAAAGAAGAATGAGCTATAAAGAAAAAACATATAATCAAGGACCACACAAGTTTAAAGCAAATGACTTCAGGTTTGCTTATTTGTGTTGTGAAAGATAGGTTTCACTCATCCACTTCACGATGGAGTTTATGGAATTATGAATCAGATGACATTAAGTTGAGGGCCAGATATACTAATTAAAAAATATATATATTATATGATACATATATATAATATATATATATATTACTATATGACTTGGCATTTTACAAAATGGACTCAGCAATACCATAATTTGTTGTGCCAAAATTTTCTTTTATCATATCAAATCAATTAAGAATAGCCACTGCTCCTTTGAAATGTTTTTTTATATCTGTTACATTCCATTCTTTACAACCTTACATCTGGACTAGGATAACAGCCTCTTAACTGATCTCTGTTTATCCAATCCCTTCCCAGAGTAAACTGTCTTGTTCAAAGGCACCACGTCAATCTTTCAAAAATAATACTTTAATCATTTTACTTCCCCACACTACAATCATCACTGATTCCTCAGTTATCATGATCATTTGAATCATCGTCATCATCATTCACATTTGATGAGGACTTACATGCCAGGCACTGAGCTAAGTACCTTTCAATGTGTTATCTTATTTAATATCAACACAACTATATAAGGTAACCCTATTTTTTCCCCTTCACTGTTTGATCCATCTGATGTCTTAATTTGAGGTTACTCACTGCCCCAAGGCAGACCTCCAGTGGAAGATTGCTTAATGGTCACAAATTCCTCCCATTCCTGTATGTATATATGCCCCTTTGCTGCAATTCTCTCCTAAAGGTGAAGTCTATACCTCCTTGAATCTGGGCTGGCCATGTGACTTTCTTTGCTCCACCATAGAATGCAGTGGAGATGTTATTGAGACCTAGGGCCTAGGCCTCAAGAGACTTCCCAACTTCCTCTTTGTCATCTTGGAACACTGAACTCAAGTGCCATGTAAGGAAGCCATCTAGCTAGTGCAGAGGGAAAGGCCACAGAAGAACTGAACCTCCTCAGGCAACAGCCAGCACTACCTGCCAGATGAGTAAGTGAGGCTAGTTTCTTCCAGCTCAACTGACCCTCCAGCTAAATGTAGCCACATGAAAGCAGTCCTACGTTTATGGGTAAAGAAAATGAGGCAGTGACTGACTTACACAATACTACACACTATTATTAAGAAGTAGAACTAAGATTTCAATCCAAACAATACGTCTTCTAGAACCCATACATGAAACTACTAAAACGTGTTGCTTCCCCATAGGAAATAATTTTTAGGCTCTTTAGAATTTGATACCTTCCAGATGTATCTACAATTACATAAAGCCTATTTTCTCAAAGAAATAATGGCGTACATTCTATGTATCTCTGAGTCAACCCATAAAAGTCCCCAGGGCACAGAACTATTGCAGCAAAGTGAGAAAATCCTCAACCAGTATACTTCTACTGTGTAGAGTAAATGCTCCAACATGTGGAGCTGAAGTCAGTGTGGCACAGAAGAGGAAGAGTTGACCTCCCAGTAGAATAAGAATACATTCAGGCCCTTAAGACATCTCCTCTTCTCCATTTAATCAGATACCTCCTATATCATGAAATTAATTTATTTTCTATTTCAAAGTCATTTTTGTTACCCGAATTCAGATTTTTCTTCTCCCTGCCCTTAATGTAGAAGAGAATATTATATCTTAATTTGCCTAAATTTATCTCTTGTGTTGCAATTTAATTTGGAAATGTGTGCCTTGCTGCCCCAATAGGAATTTAAATTTCTATAACACCATGTCTTTATTTTCCTTTAAAATTCTTAAATTATTTGCTCACAAAAAGAGCCTGCACACACATTAAAGTTTATAAACCTAATCATTCCACATTTTAAAAAGTAAATGAAAACCTGAAAATGGAATTATTATATATACCTTAACTTATATAACTTAATTATTTTATTAAACCAACTATCTTATGATTTGATAATCTATAAAATCACAAAGATGAGAATTGACTATCAAATACCAAGAAACACTACTTGTACAAATTTGCCTTGAGAGATACATTAAAGAACACAGAAGAACAGAATTTGTAATAGGAATAGTTCTAAGGGGTTAATATCCAAAATATATATATAAAAAAAAAAACCCATACAACTCAACACCAAAATAACAAAAAATATGAATTTAAAAATGAACATAGGAACAACATAGATGATCTAGATAGTATAATGCTAAGCAAAATAAGCCAGAGAAAGAAAAATACCATACGATTTTGTTCATGTGGAATTTAAGAAACAAAACAAAACAAACAAAAATTAAGAGACAAACCATAAAACAGACTCTTAACTATAGAGAACAAACAGATGGTCACCAGAGGGGAGGCAGGTGGGGGATGGGTGAAATAGGTTAAGGGGATTAAGAGTACACCTGTGATGAGCACTGAGTAATATATGGGGCTGCTGAATCACTATACTGTACACCTGAAACTAATATAACACTGTATGTTAACTACACTGGAATTAAAAACTTTTTAAAAAATGAACATAGGACCTGAATAGACATTTTTCCAAAGAAGACACACAGATGGCCAACAGATACATGAAAAGATATTCAAGATCAATCAGAGAAATGCAAATCAAAACCAAAATGAGTTATCACCTCGTATCAATTAGAATGGCTAGTATAAAAAAGACAATACATAACAAGCGGAGCTACCCAGGCACCCCAATAATTAGGCCTAACATGTTTACAAATTGAGGTAAAATTTATAATTAAGAATAAATATTATAACCCTTATGAATAAGGGTTGGCCAGAATGTGGAGAGAAGGGAACCCGCATGCACTGTTGGTGGGAATGTAAATTGTTGCAGCTGCTATGAAAAACAGTATGGAGGTTTCTCAAAAAATTAAAAATAGAAATACCATACAACCGAGTAGTTCCACTTCCCTAGTATTCAGCTGAAGAAAACAAAAACACTAATTCAAGAAGATATATGCATCCCTATGTTTACTGCAGCATTATTTACAATACCCAAAATGTGGAAGCTACCTAAGTGTCTATTGATAGGCAAATGGATAAAGATAAGGTATGTATATGTATATGGAATATTACTCAGCCAGAAAAATATAATGGAATCTTGCCATTTGCAACAACATGGATGAATCTAAAGGGTATCATGCTAAGTGAATTAAGTCAGTCAGAGACACATACCATATGATTTCACTTATATGTAGAATTTAAAAAACAAATGAACAAGAAAAAACAAAAATGACTCATAAATACAGAGAACAAACTAATGGTTGCCAGAGGGGAAGGGAGTGGGGAGAATGAGCAAAATAGGTGAAGGGATGAGTGGATGGATAGATAGATAGACAGACAGACAGACAGATAGATGGATAGGATAGGATAGGAAAGGAATAGTTCTTCCTTATTCATAAGGGTTATAATATTTATTCTTAATTATAAATTTTACCTCAATTTGTAAACATGTTAGGCCTAATTATTGGGGTGCCTGGGTAGCTCCGCTGGTTAAGCATCTGGCTCCTGATTTTGGCTCAGGTCATGATCTCAGGGCCATGAGATCGAGCCCTGCGACAGGCTCCAAGGTCAGCAGGGAATCTGCTTGAGATTCTCTCTCACAGTGCCTCCCCCTGCTCACAGGCTCTCTCTCTCAAATAAACAAATCGTTAAAAAAATAGATTAGAATAATTTTTATGATTAGCATCCTATATACACTATTTGTGCCCAATTTCCCACAACATGTCTCTATAAAAAACTGTATCCAGAATTTTAACCTTGGATGCCAGAAGCCTCTGTGTCCTGTCCCAGTGGGATAAAGAATTCCCCTGCCAGGAGTTAATCAGGGTGGCTCCTGTTAACCTAAGGCTGAGACACTAACAGGTTAGGGCCTGAGGTTGCATGGTGATTGATACTCTTATCAAGAAGAAGCTGAAGAAGCATATTATGGCCAAATAAACATTTTTTTCTTTAATTCTTAATTGAAAATGAAATTGTACTTTAAAGAAAGCTTGTGGCCACATTTACATTTTAAGATTTATACTAGAATATTATTCTGGAAAACATATTCATATCTTATCAATGCCTGCCAATGCATTTTCCTGAATCTGAAGATATTTCTATACTCTGGGTAGATCAAGCAATATTATATCAAGCATAAAAAGGCACAGATTCTCCAAGAATAAACTAAAGTGTTATAGTAATGAATAAGATTAGACAGCAAAATATGTGATTCAGCTAGAAGAATAAGAAAGCCAAAAAAATTAAAATAGCTTTAGAAACTACATGGATTTTAACAATTGTTGCTATGGGCCGAGATTTCATAGAAAGGAAGAGCTTTGCTGAAACTCATACAAGAAGGAGTGTTAAGATTCAGCATTAACATTTAAAAAAAAAACTACAAAGTTGTACTTCCATTTATTTAAGTAGTGCTAAATATGTTTATCTTTTCATTCCACGTGGCACTTCAGTTTCCCCATATAAGATGGGGTATATTAAATAAGAAATAAATTTATGTTTTAAGTTAAAACAATGCCTTGCACATAATTCTTTAATAAATATTAGCTATGATTATTTGACATTCTCATAGCGATGGGTATTGTGAAAAGGGCAAAATCAAGAAAAATGCATACTCATTTATGCTTTTTATTAATTTTGCCCAGTAAAGGGATCATAACCTCTGCAAACAAGAATTCTAAATAATCATTCCAATCTTTATACCTTTCCTTCTTTCATCTTTATTGCTCCGGCAGAACAAGTAGTGTAACAGTTGCCTGTGGAAATGTGGAGGAGAAAAAGGGTACATAATGAACTCACAGAACTGGCTAAGGAAGTTTTTAGGCAGAGCATGCTCGAAGTACCAAGTAGTTTCATCTAACTGCCTATGATAAATTATGGATGGAATAGAATGAGATCAAAATAGAGCTGTTAAATTTTCAAACAGAATTTAGAGGAAATACAGAACCAAGACTTGCTAGTTCAAAAAATAAGATTGTTTCCCATTTCTGGCCACTCCAGAGAGCAAAAGGTTCACACAGTAAGAAATGATATCAATGCACAGACCAAATCCAGGGAATTGCCAGTAAAACTGGCCTCAGTATTAAGATCTCACGGGTAGGACTGCAAGACCCTTTGTTAAAACCTTAGAAAGGTTTGAGGCATGGTGATAAATCCTGGCATCGATCAAGAATTCTATCTAAGAATTTCTAAGGTTTTATTTTTAAGTAATCCCTATACCCAACATGGGGCTCAAACTTACAACTCGGAGATCAAGAGTCACATGTTCTACCAACTGAGCCAGCCAGGTGCTCTGAGGTTTCTAAAAATCTTAAAGGAGAGTTTCAATGATCTTCTCTGCTAGACAAAAGTGCTTCTAAGTATCTTAGGCATACCGTCCCACTGCACCCTCCACACAAAGTCGAAAATTGAGAAGGACCTGTCTTGAAGAGATCTGTAGATATGACTTCTGTTCAGTGGAGTTTATTTTAATGTGATACATAAGAAGTCTACAAAGTTTTAATGACTGGAACTTGGACTAAGAAATAGTTCAAAATTAAAAGGACTTTGGGCCTTCAGCCTTTTTTAGTTAGGAAGCATGCTGAGAAAACTGAAACATGCAAAAAGAGGATCTTTTTAATGGAAAAGAAAAGATGACAGAATATAGCCAAGAGCTCAGAGGGCAGACATAACAGCTACAAAAACCACTTCCAGATAAACAGACCCACATCAACAAACCTGTAACATGTGCCTAACTATGTATTTCAGAACTGCTATCTTCCTCCCATTTCCCCATCTGAGCAGTGTCTATTCTGATTATCCCTATCTCACTATGTTACATTGGGTATGTGTAAAGGAAGGAATTTAATTACATTAGTTTACAAGTCACAGTCTTTCAATCCAGAGGAACCATATTTGAGGATCTATACCCAAAGAACCATATGTGAAGGACCTACACCTTAAAAGTCTCATTTTAGGGGTGCCTGGCTGGCTCAGTCAGTAGAGAATGTGACTCTTGATCTTGGGGTCATGAGTTCAAGCCCCACATTAGGGGTAGAGTTTACTTTTAAAAAAATTTTTAAATAAAAAAAAAAAGAAAAAGTCTCATTTCAGATACCTGGGCATGATTTAATATGATAAAATTCAAGACGTTAAGCCTGAGTTTAATGAGGTAATGGTATGAGACACAGAGGACTTCAGGGAAGAGATTAAGTATTTTTTACATATGAGAGGTCAATAAATGGGAACAAGAGAATGGACTGTGGTAGTTAGCCTCCAATGATGGCTTCCAATGAACCACGTCTCCCTCCCAGTATTCTTGCCCTTGAATAGTTGCTCCCATATTAAATCCCATACTGATTCGCTTTACCCAATAAAATTGAACAGAAAAGCTCTATACTGCTTCAAGGCCTAAGTCTTAAGAAGGACTGGCAGCTTTCATATTTGCATTTTTGAGAGCCTGGGCCACCATGTAAAACTACTCTGCTGAAGAAACCATGTGAAAAGACCACATGAAAAGGCCTAAGACTACATAAAGAGAAAAAGAAGCCCAGGTCACCAGTCCATTCAAGCCTCCAAATGACTACAACCCCAGTCACCACCTTATTGCAACTGTATGAGACCTTAGGTTAAACTGAAGGAAGAACCACTCAGGCAATTGACAGAATCGTGAAAGATAATTGTTTTAAACAACTAAATTTTGGAATGGTTTATTATACAACGGTAGATGATGAAAATAAAAAGAATGGGGTAACTCTGAATGTGTAGCATGGGCTACATTCCTACTTCTATGGTGAAGAAAATACATAACATGATGAATTTTCACATATGTATATACCTGGTAACCACCACCACCACTAATATGAAGCAGTTCCAACAACCCAGAAACCTTGGTTACGTCCTTTGCTGATCAATCCCCACCCCGAATTGAAGTCACCACAATTGTAATTTGTATAAACACCAGTAAGTTTTGTCTGTATTTATCATAGACTATGTACTTTTTCCTTTCACTCAACATGTCTAGGAGATATATCTATATATATATTTTTTAAAGATTTTATTTATTTATTCATGAGAGACAGAGAGAGAGAGAGAGAGAGAGAGAGAGGCAGAGGGAGAAGCAGGCTCCCAAGGAGCAGGGAGCCCGATGCGGGACTCGATCCCAGGACCCTGGGATCATGACCTGAGCCGAAGGCAGAGGCTTAGCCATCTGAGCCACCCAGGCGCCCTGTATCTATATTTTTTTATCAGTAGTCCATCCTTTTTATTGCCGTATGTATACATACCACAATTCTCCTGGTGATGGACATTTAATTTTTTTTTTTAAAGATTTTATTTATTTGAGAGAGAGCATGAACAGGGGGAGGGGCAGAGGGAGAAGGTGAAGCAGACCCCTCACTGTGCAGGGAGCCTGATACAGGGTTCAATCCCAGGACCCTGGGATCATGACCTGAGCCAAAAGGCAGATGCTCAACCAACTGAGCCACTCAGGCGCCCGAGGTGATGGATATTTAGATTGCTTTCTGTTTGGGGCTATAATGAGTAAAGTGGTTATGACGATTCTTATACAAGTCTTTTTGTGTACATATGTATTCATTTCTCCTGGGAAAGTTCCTAACAGTGGAATTTCTAAGTTAGAAGGGCAGATGCATGTAGTGGTATCTTGTAATTTTAATTGCATTCCCTTGATGAGTAATGATTTTAAACACATTTTCACAGGCTTATTGGCCATACTATCCTCTTTTAAGAAAGATTTGTTCAACTTTTATGCCAATGCTTTTTATTTAAAAGTTCTTGTGGTAAAATACACATAGAATTTATTATTTGAACTATTTTAAAGTGTACAACTCTGTTTATTTTTAATTGGGCTGTTTGTCTTTTTCTTGTTTTTTTAGGCATTTAAAATGTATACATATATATTCAAGATACAAAATCTTTATTGGATATATCCATTGCAAATGTCTTCAGTGTACATTTTGACTTTGTTAATGCTGCCTTTAATATAAATAAGTTAATAATTTTAACAAAGCCCAAATTAATAATTATTTCTTTTAGTGCTGTGTCCTGTTTAAGAATGACTATTGCAGGGCACCTGGGTGAATCAGGTGGTTAAGTGACCAACTCTAGATTTTGTCTGAGGTCATGATCTCAGAGTCATGGGATCAAGCCCTGCCTGCATCAGGCTCCACGCTCAGCGGGGAGTCTGCCTGAGATTATCCCTCTCCCTCTGCCCCTCTCCCATGCTCTAAAATAAATAAATCTTGAAAAAAAATAAATGACTATCCCCAAAATATAAAGATATTCTCCTATGTTTTCTTCTAGCTTTATTGTTTCCCTTTCATATTCAGGTCTATGATTCACCTTCCATTTTTGTGAAGGTCAGTACATATTTGTAGCTGAGTAGTTAGCTCTCCTAGTCCATTTCCTGCCTGTAAAATTTTGGCTATCCAACAACTTTCTTTCATTTCATCCAGTCTCTGCCCCTTTTAGTCTAAGCTGGTACTGTTTCTGTTAATATAAGATTCTCAAAAGCCTTGTGGCTTTTATCAGGAGGATAAGATTCTCAAAAGCCTTGTGGATATATATCAAGAGGATCCATGTCATTAGACAAGAGGGTTCCCCCCCAGGTCTTTTCTGGATAACCCTATTATTCTTTGAATTCTACTAATATGGTTGATTGGATCTCTGCCTCACATGCCTAATCTCTCCAGCAAAAGTTTGTCCAGCCACACCCTTGGATTCTCTCCAGCGTATGCTATACGGTTTTTGTTTGGTTTTGGCAACAGGATGAAAAATTTCCAAATTATCAAGGTATGTTTACTTTTTGGTTAACAATTACTTCCCCAATTTATCTATATCCTCGAATATTTTACTATAAAGAGAAACTACACTGTAAATTCCAAACTTTGATAATTTCCTCAGCTAAATATTTAAGAATTCAATGCTTAGAAGTTTTATTTTCCATTCAACAGAATATTTTCAGCCAAGTTTTCTAGAACCTTATAACAAGGATCATCTTTCTTCCAGTTTCTAATATTTCCTTCTAAAATCTTATCAAAAGTAACTTTAATGCTCACATTTCTAGGAACATTCTGTTCATGACAATGTATGTATTCTCTAAGATGACAGCATCTTTGGGGCACCTGGGTGGCTAAGTCATTAAGCGTCTGCCTTCGGTTCAGGTCATGATCCCAGGGTCCTGGGATGGAGCCCCGCATCAGGCTCCCTGCTCAGGGGGAAGCCTGCTTCTCCCTCTCCCACCCCCCCACTTGTGTTCGCTCTCTCGCTGTGTCTCTCTCTGTCAAATAAATAAAATATTAAAAAAAAAAAAAAGATGACAACACCTTTGTCTTCCATCCTTTTCACTTCTTTCTGAACTCTCATCAGAATCTAGGCTCACCTCAAAATTCTTCCAGCCTCTAACACATTACATAATTCCAAAATCACTCCCACAGTTTTATCATTTATTACAGCAGGACCTCAACTCCTGGTAGCAAACTCTTCATTAGATTCCTAGGGATGTCATAAAAAATTGTGGCTCAAACCACAAAAGTTTATTTCTCATTGTTTTGGAGGCCTGATGTCCAAAACTGAGGTGTTGGCAGGGCTGAGCTTCCTGTGAAGGCTCTATGGGAGAATTGTTCCTTCCCTCTTTCAGCTTCCGGTGGCTCCTGGTGTTCCATGGCTTCTTCTAACATAATTCCAATCTATGCCTCCATCCTCACATCGTCTTCTTCTTTGTGTCTCTATGCTTCCAATTTCTCTACTTCTTTTATAGGCTCATAGGCCTACCTTAAGTCCAAAATTATCTTATCTCAAGATCTTTAACTCAATTACATCTACAATGACCCTATTTCCAAATAAGGTCAATGTATTAGTTTGCTAGGTCTGCCATCACAAAGTACCACAACCAAGTGGTTTAAACAACAGACTTACTGTTTCATATTCCTGGAGGCTAGAAGTCAGATCAAGGTGTCAGTAAAACTGGTTTCTTTTGAGTACTAAAAGGAAGAATCCGTTCCATGCCTTTCCCCTAGCTGCTATTTTTTTTGCTGCCCATCTTTGACATTCCTTGGTTAATCGAAGAATAACTCTGATCTCAATCTTCATCTTCACATGATGTTCATCCTGTGTATCTATTCCTGAATTCTCCTTTTTACAAGGATATCAGTCACATTGGATTAGGGCCCATCCTAATCACCTCATCTTAACTAATAACATCGGCAACAACCCTATTTCCAAATAAGCTCACATACTGAAATACTAGGGGTTAGCACTTCAACATATGAATTCTGATGGACACGATTCAATCCGTTAACAGTCACATTCATAGGTACCAGGAGTTAGGGCATGGACATATCTTTTGTGGGAGAGACAGAATTATGCCCACTACAGTTGTGTTTTTTTTTTCTTCCAACACTTTGAATATTTCATTCTATTCTCTTTTTGCTTACATGTTTTCTGATGAGAAGTCAGCTGTAATTCATACACTTATTCTTCTATAGGTAAGATTTTTTTTTCCTCTGCCTTTCTTCAAGATTTTCTGTCTTTGGTTTTTTGCAGGTTGAACTTGTTATGCATAGGTATTTTACTTTTTGTTGGTTTTTTGGCATTTGTCCTGCTTGATGTCCTCCTGCTTGAGTTTTCTGGATGTGGTTTAGTGCTTCCATTAACTTTAGAACATTCTCATGCATTATTACTTCAAATATTTTTTCTGCTCCATTCTTCTACTCATCCTGGTACTCCAATAACACATCTGATAGACCTTCTGAAAATACCCTCAAATTCTTAGATGTATTGTTGTTTTTTCATTCATTTTTCTCTTTGCATTTCAGTTTGTGAAGTTTTATATTTGCCTTACCCACGCTTGATTCTTTCGTCAGTCGTATTTAGTCTACAGATGAGGCGATGAAAGTTATGCTTCATTTTGGTTGCAATGTTTTTGATTTCTAGCATTTACTTTTGATTCTTAAAAGTTTACATCTCTCAAGAGGTCCAAGATGGTGGAGGAGTAGGAGACCTTAGTTTTGTCTGGTCCCAGGAATTCAGCCAGATAGCTATTAAAACATTCTGAACCCCTGCAAACTCAACCAGAGATCTAAGAAAAGAATAGCTGCAACTCTACAAATAGAAAAGAAACCACTTTCTGCAAGGTAGGAGGTGCGGAGAAGTAAATCTGAGGAAACAGATCAAAAGATAAATCATGGGGGGGGGGGGGGGGAACCTCCCTAAGCCAACTACTTGAAAATTATATAGCAGCAGAGCACAAAATCAGAACTTTTAGAAGTTTGCTCTGGCGAGGGACATCACTGCCTAAAAGGTGCTCAGGTGGCAAAGCAGGAGAGAATCCTTGGTAGGACAGTGTGGTCTCAGGATCCTCAGGGTGACAGGAAGACTGGGAGCTCTCGGGAATCAAAATGGGGAAGCTGGCTGCAATTAGTGAGTCCAAGAGTGGACTCTCAGCTCAGGAACGCCATGAACTGTGAACCACGGCATGGTCCAGCAACCGCTCTCTGAGCAGGGGCCCAGCAAGCAGCAGAACCACAGGAAGACACCCCTCACCATCCCGGTAGTGGAGTGTCACCAGTGCACGCCGCAGGAGTCTTCAGGGTTTGGAGATTCAAAACGGGATTGCAGGCCAGTGAGAGAAATGCATGGTCACAGGCTGGGTGAGCACAGAGTGTGGACAAAGATCAGGGAGACAGGAGTGACTCAATGCTTTTCACAGAGGGCACACTGAGAAGTGGGGCCCCAAGCTTTCAGCGCCTGGGCTGGAGAATGGGAGGCTGCCATTTTCATTTGTATCTTCTAAAGCAGCACAGAAAGCCTTCAGGGAACAAAAGCCACATAGAGCAATATGGAGCAGATTACTTAACCTGGCCCCTGGCAACAGCAGGGCCATTCCACCCAGGACAAAGACACTGGAGAATCAGCGCAACAGTCCTCTCCCCTAGAAGATCAGCAAGAACATCCAGCTAAGACCAAGTTTACTGATCACACAGAACTGCAAAACTCCAGTGCTAACGGAAAATAGTATATAGAATTCATGGTTTTTTCCCACGATTCCTTAGTCTTACGATTTAAATTTTTTTTCTCTTTCCTTCTTCAACAAATTTCTTTTTTTATCAACTTTTAAAAATTTTTTTAATTTTTAAATTAAAAAATTGTTTAATTTTTAATTTAATTTATTAAATTAAAATTAATTTTAGTTTAATTTTTAAATTTCATGTTATAGTTACAATCTATCCTTTCACTGTATTATTTTTGTATATACATAAGGTTTTCTTTCTTTACAATTTTGGAACGTAGTTTCTTCTAATAAACATACCAAAATACACACGAAATCTCATGTATTGCTCTGTCCTCTTCACCTGTCTGATCATATTCTTTTTCTTTTTTTTGTCTTTTTAAGTTTTAATCTTTACAGTTAGATTCTAGGCTTTCAATATATTTAACTTTATTTTTGTATAAGTTTTTCTTTCTTTACAATTTTGGGATGTAGTTTCTTCTAACAGACAAAAAAAAAACACCCAGGATTCAGTGTATTGCTCTGTTCTGTTCACCTGTCTGATTGTATATTTATTTTATTTTATTTTAATTTTTTTTTGGTTTCAAGTCTTTCTGATTTGTTTAGTGTATATTGCTCTGGGGTCAGAGTTGCCATTTTAATCTCTTCTCTCATTCATCTATTCTTCTCTGGAAATAATGACAAAATGGAAAAATCACCTCAGAAAAGAGAAGAAGAGGCAGTACTGACTGCCAGGGACCTAATCAGTATGAATATAAGTAAGACGTAGGAACTAGAATTCAGAATAATGATTGTAAAGATACTAGCTGGGCTGAAAAAAGCATAGAGGACACTAGAGAATCCCTTTCTGGAGAAATAAAAGAACTAAAATCTAATCAAGTCAAGATAAAAAAGGCTACTAAGTAGATGCAATAAAAAATGGAGGCTCTAACTACTAGGATAAATAAGGCAGAAGAATTAGTGATACAGAAGACAAATGATGGAAAATAAAGAAGCTGAGAAAAAGAGACATAAACAACTACTGGATTATGAGGGGAGAATTCAAGAGATAAGTGATACCATAAAGCAAAATAATATTAGAATAACTGGGATCCTAGAAGAAGAGGAAAGAGAGACAGGGGCAGAAGGTATACTGGAGCAAATTATAGCGGAGACCTTCCCTAATCTGGGGAAGGAAACAGGCATTCAAGTCCAGGAGGATTTTGAGAGAATCCCCCCCTCAAAATCAATAAAAATAGGTCAACAACTCAACATATAACAGTGAAAATTGCAAATCTCAGAGACAAAGAGAAAATCCTGAAAGGAACTCAGGACACGAGGTCCATAACCTACAAGTGTAGAAACATTAGACTGGCAGCAGACCTATCTACAGAGACCTGGCAGGCCAGAAAGGACTGGCAGGATATACTGAGGGTGCTAAGTAAGAAAAACATGCAGCCAAGAATACAATATCCAGCAAGGATGTCATTCAAAATAGAACGAGAGATAAAACCTTTCAGGACAAACAGAAACTAAAAGAATATGTGATCACTAAGCCAGCCATGCAGGAAATATTAAAGGGGATCCATTAAGCAAAGAGAGCCCAAAAGTCATACACCAGAAATAACAGAGACAATATACAGAAACAATGACTTTACAGGTAATAGAGTGGCACTAAATTCATAACTTTCAATAGTAACTCTGAATGGGGCGCCTGGGTGGCTCAGTTGGTTAAGCGACTGCCTTCGGCTCAGGTCATGATCCTGGAGTCCCTGGATCGAGTCCCGCACTGGGCTCCCTGCTCGGCAGGGAGTCTGCTTCTCCCTCTGACCCTCCCCCCCTCTCATGTGCTCTCTCTCATTCTCTCTCTCAATTAAATAAATAAAATCTTTAAAAAAAAAAAATAGTAACTCTGAATGTAAATGGGCTAAATGCCCCAATCAAAAGACACAGGGTATCAGATTGGATAAAAAAGCAAGAAACATCAATATGCTGTCTACAAGAGACTCATTTTAGACCCAAAGACACCTCCAGATTGAAAGTAAGGGGGTGGAAAACCATTTTTCATGCTAATGGACGTCAAAGAAAGCTGGGGTGGCAATCTATAGCAAATTAGATTTTAAACCACAGACTGTAATAAAAGATGAGGAAGGAAACTATGTCATAATTAAAAGGTCTATCCAACAAGAAGATCTAACAATTGTAAATAGTTATGCCCCTCACATGGGAGCAGCCAATTATATGAGCCAATTAATAACAAAATCAAAGAAAAACATTGTTAATAATACAATAATAGTAGGGGACTCTAACACCCCCCTCACTGCAATGGACAAATCATCTAAGCAGAAGATCAACAAGGAAACAAGGGCTATGAATGACACACTGGACCAGATGGACTTCACAGATATGTTCAGAACATTCCATCCTAAAACAACAGAACACACATTCTTCTCGAGGGCACATGGAACATTCTCCAGATCAGATCACATACTGGGTCACAAACCAGGTCTAACCAGTACCAAAAGATTGGGATCATTCAAAGCATATTCCCATGGTTTTGAAACTGGAACTCAATCACAAGAGGAAATTTGGAAAGAACTCAAATACCTGGAGGCTAAAAAGCATCCTACTAAAGAATGAATGGGTCAACCAGGAAACTTTATAAAGAAGAATTTTTTAAAAATTCATGGAACAAATGAAAATAAAACACAACTGTTCAAAACCTTTAGGATGCAGCAAAGGCAGTCCTAAGAGGGAAGTATATAGCAATACAAGCCTTTCTCAAGAAACAAGAAAGGTCTCAAATACACAACCTAACCTTATACCTAAAGGAGCTGGAGAAAGAACAGCAGATAAATTCTAAAACCAGCAGAAGAGAATTAATAAACATTAGAGCAGAAATCAATGAAATAGATTGAATAGCATAGTAGAACAGATCAACGAAACTAGGAACAGGTTCTTTGAAAGAACTAACAAAATTGATAAACCCCTGGACAGACTTAACAAAAAGAAAGGAGAAAGGACCCAAATAAATAAAATCATGAATGAAAGAGGAGAAATCACAACCAATACCAAAGAGATACAATTACAAGAACATATTATGAGCAACTATATACCAACAAATTAGGCAATCTGGAAGAAACGGATGCATTCCTAGAGACATATAAACTACCAAAACTGAAACAGGAAGAAATAGAAAACCTGAACAGACCCATAATCAGCAAGGAAATTGAAGCAGGAATCAAAAAATCTCCCAACAAACAAGGGTTCAGGGGTGGATGGCTTCCCAGGGGAATTCTATCAAACATTTAAAGAAGAATTAACACCTATTCTTCTGAGGCTGTGTCAAATAATAGAAATGGAAGGAAAACTTCCCAACTCTTTCTATGAGGCCAGCCTTACCTTGATCCAAAATCAGACAAAGACCCCACCAAAAAGAATTACAGACCAATATTCCTGATAAACATGGATGCAAAAATTCTCACCAAGATACTAGCCAATAGGATCCAACAGTACATTAAAAGAATTATTCACCATGACCAAGAGGGATTTATTCCTGGGCTGCAAGGGTGGTTCAACATCTGCAAATCAATCAATGTGATACACTGCATTAATAAAAGAAAGGACATATGATCCTCTCAATACATGCAGAAAAAACATCCTTTCTTGATTAAAATTCTTCACAGTGTACACACTGATAGAGGGAACATACATCAATATCATAAAGGCCATATACAAAAAGCCCACAATTTCAATGGGAAAAAACTGAGAGCTTTTCCCCTAAAGTCCGGAACATGGCAGGGATGTCCACTCTTACCACTGCTGTTCAACATAGTACTAGAAGTCCTGGCTTCAACTTAAAAAAGAAATAAAAGGCATCCGAATCGGCAAAGAACTCAAACTCTCACTCTTCACAGATGACGTGATACTCTGTGGAAAACCCAAAAGACTCCACCCCAAAATTGCTAGAACTCATACAGCATTTCAGCAACGTGGCAAGATATAAAATCAATGCACAGAAATCAGTTGCATTTCTATACACTAATAATGACAGAGAAGAAAGAGAAATTAAGGAGTTGATACCATTTACAATTGCACCCCAAACCATAAGATACCTAGGAATAAACCTAACCGAAAAGTGAAAGGATCTGTGCTCAGAAAACTATAGAACATTCTTGAAAGAAATTGAGGAAGACACAAAGAAATGGAAAAACGTTCCACACTTATGGACTGGAAGAACAAATATTGTCAAAATGTCTATGCTATCTAGAGCAAACTATACATTCAATGCAATTCCTATCAAAATACCATCAACTTTTTTCACAGAGCTGGAACAAATCATCCTAAAATTTGGATGGAACCAGAAAAGACCCCAAATAGCCAAAGGAATGTTGAAAAAGAAAACCAAAGCTGGTGGCATCACAATGCCAGACTTCAAGGTATATTACAAAGCTGTAATCATCAAGACAGTATGGCACAAAAAAGACAGACACAGAGATCAGTGGAACAGAACAGAGAACCCAGAAATGGACCCTCAACCCTATGGTCAACTAATCTTTGACAAAGCAGGAACAAATATCCAATGGAAAAAGACAGTCTCTTCAACAAACGGTGTTGGGAAAATTGGGACAGCCACATGCAGAAGAATGAAACTGGACCATTTTCTTACACTATACACAAAAACAGACTCAAAATGGATGAAAGACCTAAATGTGGGATAGGAATCCATCAGAATCCTGGAGGAGAACACAGACAGCAACATCTGTGACTTTGACAGCAGCAACTTCTTACTAGCCATGTCTCCAAAGGCAAGGGAAACAAAGGGAAAGATAAAAATGAACTTTTGTACTTCATCAAGATAAAAAGCTTTTGCACAGCAAAGGAAACAGTCTGACAAAACCGAAAGACAACCCACAGAATGGGAGAAGATATTTGCAAATGTTTTATCAGATAAAGGGTTAGTATCCAAAATCTATAAAGAACTTATCAAACTCAACACCCAAAGAACACATAACCCAATCAAGAAATAGGCAGAAGATATGAACAGACATTTCTCCAAAGAAGACATCCAAATGGCCAATAGACACATGAAAAAAATGCTCCACATCACTCGGCATCAGGGAAATACAAATCAAACCACAATGAGATACCACCTCACACCAGTCAGAATGGCTAAAATTAGCAAGTCAGGAAATGACAGATCTTGGTGAGGATGTGGAGAAAGGGGAACCCTCTTACGCTGTTGGTGGGAATGCAAAGTGGTGCAGCCACTCTGGAAAACAGTATGGAGGTTCCTCAAAAAGTTAAAAATAGAACTCCCTATGACCAAGCAATTGTACTACTGGGTATTCAATGCAAAGATACAAATGTAATGATCCAAAGGGGCACCTGCACCCCAATGTTATCCACAATAGCCAAACTATGGAAAGAGTCCAGATGTCCATTGACAGATGAATGGATAAAGAAGCTATTGTGTGTGTGTGTGTGTATTCAGACACACACACACACACACACACAATGGAATACTACTCAGCCATCAAAAAAAAAAAAATGAAATCTTGCCATTTGCAATGATGTGGATGGAACTAGAGATTATTATGCTAAGTGAAATAAGTCAATCAGAGAAAGACAATTATCATATGATCTCACTCATATGTGTAATTTAAGAAACAAAACAGATCATGGGGAAGAGAAGGAAAAATAAAACAAGACAAAATCAGAGAGGGAGACAAACCATAAGAGTCTCTTAATCACAGGAAACAAACTGATAGTTGC
This sequence comes from Neomonachus schauinslandi, assembly GCF_002201575.2. NCBI lineage: Eukaryota > Metazoa > Chordata > Mammalia > Carnivora > Phocidae > Neomonachus > Neomonachus schauinslandi. The sequence continues at coordinate 166,851,267 of NC_058405.1, forward strand.
TGGAGGGGAGGAAGGGGGGGAATGGGGTAACTGGGTGATGGATGTTATGGAGGGCACGTGATATAATGAGCACTGGGTATTATGTAAGACTGATGAATCACTGAACTCTACATCTGAAACTCATAATACATTATTTGTTAATCAAATTTAAAAAAAGTTTACATCTCTTTGCTTATAGCACCCATACATTACTTGTTTTCTACTTAGGACTTTAACATATTAATCATAGTTATTTAAGAGAATTTCAACATCTTTGTCATATCTGAGCCTGGTTCTGATGGCTTCCTTGTCTCTTCAGAGTTCCTACCATACCTTGTCATTTTTGTCATTTTTTGTTAAAAGCTGTATATGATGTCTCTGGTAACAGGATCTGAGGTAAATAGAATTTTTTTTTTAATTAATCTCTACACCCAACATGGAACTCGAACTCACAACCGGAGATCAAGAGTCGAATGCTCCTCTGACTGAACCAGCCAGGCACCCTGAGGTAAACAGAATTTTATTGTGAGGCATAATGTTAATCTGGCTAGGAGTGGGCTGTGTATAATATCTGCTATAGTTTTAAGTGCTAGAGGACTCAAAATTCCTCTAGTATCTTTGTTTTTGTCTTCCCTATTGACTTTTAACTTCCTTAATCACTCCTCCTCACAGTCTATGCTTTGCAGCTGTAACCTACTGTTAATAGTACCAGAATCTTATTGGTGTGGTGGTAAAGTAGGGGGAAAGGAAGCATACCAGGGGTGCCTGACTGGCTCAGTCAGTAGAAACTACAACTCTTGATCTCAGGGCAGTGAGTTCATGCTCCACGTTAGGCATGGAGCCTACTTTAAAAAAAAAAGAAAAAGAAAGGAAGCATACCTACCACAGTAGCATAATTTACTATAATCTCATGATTAAATCTTAGTCTTTTAGTGGGTCTGTGACTTTAACAAATGTTTCTTATTTTCCACCCTCACTGCCTGTTAGGTGAGACAGAAAGGCTACAGGGGGCAGCAGTGGAAAAAGTGCTTTTCTCACAGGTAAGCTAAGACTTCACTAAAGTCTTTTCCCTGGAAGAAAAAGCTGTGTTACAATTTCTGGGTTCATTTCATAAAAGTTATCCCTTCCCCTCCCACACCACAGCCACTGAGGATCTTCTTTGTGAGAACATAATGGGGTGCCTAGAAGTAAAGTCCATGAATGTGTGGAGGGACTTTTAAGACTATAGTCCCCAGGAGTTTTTCACTCTCAAGCTAGTCTAGTCTATACTCAGCCCCCAGTAATTCATCAAAACTACCAGTTAAGTGTTCCTACCAGTTAAGTTTATGGTTGCTGTGGCTTCTGCTCCAAGTAGGCACATCTTGGCTGTGGCTCTCTGGAGTTACTTTTCTCCCCGTATTTCAGGGTGGCAGTTTGTACTGTAACCTCAATTCTTTGATGGGTCCATGAAAAGCACAGATTTTCAGTTTGTTCACTTTTTCTTATTGTAAGGGTAGAAGTGATGACTTCTCTTTATGTGTTGGAGCTGAAACCAGACGTCTTGCTAATGTCTTTACTAGTATGATGATTTTTTCCTGCAATTATACATGTACTTGTTGCAATGAGAGTGATGATCAGCTAATTACTATATGCTACGTTGTAGCAGAACTCCCCACCTCTCCATTGCCTTTAATATAAGCTTTTCTCAGCCAGTACTTTGCTAGAGAGTTAAGCGTTATAGAAAATAATTTAAATTATTATTTTCTCAATTCTACCAAGGATGCTACGTAACTAGTACCATTCCACAAGCATAGGAGTTAATTTATTACATAAAATGGATGCCTTAGGGTATTTGAGTGATACAGTCGGTTAAGCATCCGACTCTTGGTTTCAGCTCAGGTTGTGATCTCAGGGTCGTGAGATCGAGCCCTGTGCCGGGCTCTGCACTCAGTCTGGAGTCTGTTTAAGACTCTCTCTCTCTCGCTCTCTCTCTCCCTCTGCCCCTCCACACCTCTGCACTCTCCCTCTTCCTCTCTCTAAAATAATAAATCTTTAAAAATAAGTAAAATGGATGCCTTAGCCACTTTACTTCTTAATGTTTCAATATGTACTTCCTAAAATAAGGATATATTCTTACATGATGGCAAAAGTTATCACATTTAAGAAATTCAATATTGATACAATTGTTTTATATAATCTACCACCAAAGGCACAGTTTTCTCAATTGTCCCAAGAATCCCCTCTCCCCCCTTAAAAGAATTCTGATTGGATCAAATACTCATTTAATTGTCATACATCTTTTTTTTTTTAATGTTTTATTTATTTATTCATTGAAGTCAGAGAGAGAGAGAGAGAGAGGCAGAGGCAGAGGGAGAAGCAGGCTCCCCGCCCAGCAGGGAGCCCGATGCGGGACTCGATCCCAGAACCCTGGGATCATGACCTGAGCCGAAGGCAGACGCTTAACCATCTGAGCCACCCAGGCGCCCCTGTCATACATCTTTTTAAAGTCTCTTTCAATCTGCCTCAGTCTTTCTTGACTTTCAAGACATTGACTTTTTCTTTTTGAAGAAGACAGGCCACTTTTCACTGTTTCTTAATAACATGCTGCTGGTTTGGCTTTGTCTCATATTTCCTTATAATTAAATTCGGCCATCCATCCCTGGCCAAAATATGGCATACTGAAACTGTATTCTTCTTCTCATAGGCTATCTTAGTTTTGATCACCCATTGATGATTCTTTCCCAATCAGTCTTTACCATGATCACTGCAGTAATTCTGTAGTTGTGCTCACTTCATGTTTATTAATCAGCATTCTACTATATGGGAAAGTCCTCCCTTTCTCCTTTTTATCTATCAATTTAACTGTCAGCAGTTAAATTGCATGGTTTCCTTTTTTCAATGGTTCATTACTGTCCTTAGTTATTTTGATGATCAAATAGCCCTAAATTTGGCCAGTGGCAGCCTCTGCAAACTAGCTTCTGGGTTCTTTTGATATGCCCCCCCCCATCATTTTTTTTTAACACTACCTTGCTTTCTGATAACATTTTGAGATGTTCCAAGCTCATCTTATACCCTCTCTTCCCCACATCTGGAGGTCAGCCATTTTTTCAAACATCCCTATTTCCTTTCAACAGGGAATGGTATTAGAAAACAAGAATGAGTACCATTATGTACTCACTGCTCTCAGGGTAAGTATGAGTCTAGAGTGGTCATATCCAGTATGGTAGCCATTATCCATATGTGGCTATTTAAATCAAAATTAATAAAATAGAAAGTTCAGTCCCTCAGTTGCACTAGCCACATTTCATGTGCTGAATAGCTACATGTATTTAGTTACTACTGTATTGGATAGCACAGGTATTTATGGAACATTTCCATCATTACAAGAAAATTCTATTAGACATTACTTACTGTTACACATCTTTTCACAAAGTGAATTGAGGGGACACACACACACACACACACACACACACTTGTAAGTTCTCACTCTCCATTACCTTTTAAATATGTTCCTGTGTCCACTACATTAATTCTTTCATACATCAAACAATTACTTATTGAGCATATACTATTGGGACAGTTACTGTTCAAAGCTCTGTAGGTTCAGAAATACATAGTCCCTATTTTCTAAGAACTTACAATATAATGAGAAAAACAGAAAAATAAGTGATAGTAATAAAATAATGAGTTATTTTTATAACAAGGTGCTATATTAATATCCCATAGTGGGGATGTCAAGGAAGGCTTCCTGAGAGAAAGGACATTTATTAAGTTTAGAAAGGTAAATAATTTGCAACTAAATATCCTGGCAATCTGGGGGATAAGTTAGGGGTGAGGACATGTGTTATTTTCCATCATTTTTTTCATCTCTATTCCTATTTACTTAAAATTCTTTAACTCTCCCATAACCTTTCAAAAATCTGTTTGTCTTTCAAAGCCCTTATTTCATGATGCATATCTTAATACCTCTAACCAGATAAGCCGCTTCCCCAACCCCCAAATATACTGTCTTAACTGATTTCAAAAACAAAAAAGATTTGGTTTATTTTTGTCATTCTCAATACAATGGGTAAGAACATGGGGTTTGGAATCAGACATTTTCTTTACAAGCTGTGTGACCTTGGGCAAATTACTTAATCTCTCTGCACCTCAATTTCTGCATCTAAAGGGGGGATTAACAACATCTCACAATTATATTTTGAGATAATAATAAAATAATGTACTGAAAATGCTTAGCATAATGACTGGAATATGATAAAGTATGTGGTCTACCAGTAACAATAATCTCACACTTGTTTCTTCCTTGGCTTGCTGAACGAAGGCCGATCTTTACAATCTCAGGGCATATAAAGTATTCTAATAACATCTAACAAATCCCCTAAATTATTCAAGCAAATTCCTTCCAGTCAGAATATTATGGCATATTCATATGTTCAATATTTTAGGTAAACAATTCTATGTATAATTATGAAATTACAGACTCAATTTCAAAAATATTATTTATCTATTGCTTATAGCATCTTTAAATAAAAATTAAAAATATGATTTTGTATATAAAAACTTTAAATAAAAATATTTTCCTATTAAAAACTTTCCTAAAAAGCATGTCATATAACAAAAACTAGAGGTAACTTATCTTGCCCTTTATCACAGTTTTAGATATGTATTGAAAGATGTACATTTAACATTCTGCTAACAAATGAAAAATATGCTTTTTAAAATGCATGGTTTTAATGAAGTACATTTTAATTGTAAAAAGTGTAAGCATGGATAGATAAAATTGCATTGCTTATATTCCAGACAAAGGAAAAGGCATGCTCTCCAGGATTAACAAATACCAAACCTAAAAAGGAGAGTGATGCCATTTCTTACAAAGTAACTGGCAGCTACGCAGATTTTTACTTTTTCCTTTACTAAGCAAGACAAATATGTAGTACACTTGTATTTTCCTTACTACCCTTACCAGTAAAATTTTAAAATCACCACGATATGTAATTTTCCTTCAAATTAGTTTAAGCATAACAATGCATTTTTAAAAAATGGAGATGTGAGAAGTTTAATACATTGCCATGTTAAAAAATTTATTAAATTCCACTTATATATTGTCAATACCTATGTCATTTATAAACTATATATTTAAAGCTTTCTAGATATAATTATTCTAAATAATCAGGTACAATCCATACCCTCTTGTATGTGAAATACATCGATGACAAAATCTTTGTTCATGTTTTCCCATAGGCAGCCTTACCTGCGGTGTCCAATAAAAAGTAGGGCTCAATCGGTAGAGTTTTCGTTTGTGGAAACTCTGAAGTGGCCTTGTTCGAGCAGCTGTACTCATGATAGCCAAGGATGGAGATTTCAATCTTGTCCTGTCTTTTCTCCTTTTCTTATTGTGCTTCTGGTTAAGTAACCAGCTACTGGAGGAAGAGAGCTCATCTAAATTCTCTGAAGCACTGAAATGCCATGAAATAATTGGGGAATGGAGAGAATAAAACAAAACAAACAAAAAAGACAAAGAAAACTAAATGTAAATTGCCTTGATCTATTATGACAGAAGAGTATTAATTTTAGCCAATTTTGTGGTAACAATTGGCAAAATAATTGGTATTAATGGGGATTTACATATTCAAGTTGTAAAAATAATTTCTATTTCTATTTTCTCCTGTAAAACAAATATCCCATAGGTTAGAAATGCTCACATGAGTTCACTGGTACAATGTACACGTTCACTGTAAATCAATAATTCATGCATGTTGTTGAGCGCTGTAACTATTTACATCATATTCTTTTTGCATATGGGTGAAACTACATAAGATTATAGGCTTACAAAAGGCTAAAATCCCATACCGTATCATTAGTTGCTCTGAAATAAACACTACATACCATTTCAGTGAATTCTGAAACAAAGATGCAATCCTACTATGTCTTAGGAGTTTTTTTAAACTTCTGATGATATAGAAGCCACAACTATAAAATAGTGAAATAGATTACACAAACTATACATAAAAATAAACACATTAGTGTCATCAACATTCTTCATATTAATTTTTAAACATATTTAGTTTTTTAAAAATCAGAATATCAGGAGGAAGTTAATGCTCAGTGCCACATAAATTTTATTTCACTTATACCAGTATATTATATATAAAATAATTAAGTTTTTCAGGTACTACAATGTGTATATAAGTTTTTCAGGTACTACAATGTACTGATTTCAACCTTATTTATATAGATAGAAACTAGTCAATTTAGTATTTTAATATCAACAAGTGAATCTGCCATACATCATACTGCTGCTAATCAACACGTAAGTTCTAAGTACATTATTTGACTTAAGTAGAATTGGTGTTTAACAGTAAATAGAAATCTGGTTTTTCTATAGCAGTATCGTTAGTTTTGAATCATATTTATGGCTGCTACAAAATATTCTGCTAGCTTGTGGATAAAGAAAATAATTTAAGAGTGCTTTACATAGTACTAAGAAATCAGAAATAAAGGCAGCTGAATGGCTTTTGTTGGTGACACCAAAGAGAATTAAATATGGAATTTGGTGACTATAATACATTCAACAAATACCTGAGTATGTACTACTGGCCAGACCAGTACAGGGAAAAAGAAGTGATAATAACTATTCCACTTTTAAAATCTTAACTTTATTTTTTTTAAGATTTTATTTATTTCAGAGAGAGCACAAGCTGGGGGGACAGGAAGAGGGAGAGGGAGAAGCAGACTCCACACTGAGCAGGAAGCCTGACCCGGCTGGATCCCAGGATCCTGAGATCATGACCTGAGCCGAAGGCAGACACTTACACTTAACCAACTGAGTCACCCAGGAGCCCCTAAAATCTTAACTTTAGTCTTCAGCGAGCCCTAGTCAAAAATACCTTTAAGTCCCAGTTAGTAAGCATTCTAAAGATCTGAAAAAGGTTTAAGATATAACACTACTCTCAAACTAACAGGTCCAATCTCATATCCTGGATGCTATTTTCTATAAGAAGTATATCAGTGCTAAGTAACAGTTGGCTCTTGAGAAAGAGCCAGAATTGGGCTATCTTGTCAAGGGTGAGCAGAAGGCACAGATGATAGACAATATCAATGTAGGCACCAGGTAGGGCAGGTGGTTGGCAGAGAAGAAAGTTAAGTCAGGTAGAAGACAGGTTTCAGAAGGTGGTTGATATTATAGGAAGTCAAGTCAAGATGCTAGAATCCAGGAAGGCAGGAGTAGATCCAGCATAAAAAGAGGTTCTCCCAGCAAGTTAGAAACACCTTTGGGCAGATATACTGGTTCCTTAAAAAAGACATAGCTTCCATAGCGTCTAGAGAAAATGAAGAGCTTTTTTTATTCCAGGAGTTAACTCTGAAGCACAGTTAACTCTGCCCTCTATTTATAATTCTTTAGTTGTTAATGAGCCCTTATTCCCCTCCCCACAGAAGAGTTAGCCCTAAAGAAGGTGAGCCACCATCTCTTTACTGACTGACAGGACACAGCTTTTGAACTGGCTAGAGGCTTATAGGTGGGGTTAAAGATAAATAGAAAATGTGCCATTTGTTCACTGAATATTGTATTTTCAACTTTCTAAAGTGACTGACACACTATCGGGAAAAAAAAGTTTTCTTTTATTTAAAACTTAAATATGTTTCCAGCTGCAATTCTTCCTTCATGACTTCTAACACTCTCTAGCTATTAAGGGTCCTTGCAAAATGTCATCAAAATTTATCCTAAATTAATGGGGAAATGTACTGAAATTCAAAGATGTGAAATCTGTTTATTTCATAAGTAATTAATGTGTATAGCACATTATTTTCACCGAAGCTCATTTGGTACATAAACCACTTTTATAAATAATTGATGATGTTATTGTAAAGAGTTATTACAAATCACTAATAAATTCACTTATTTTCCATAGTGTTTTACACTAAAGAGAGAATAAGTCAATCAACTTCAATGAAAAGCAGAACAAGAGAAAAATGAGGGAATCTGGAAGACAACAACCCTGCTCATGTAACTCTATAACCTAAAGCTTTTTCCTCAGGAGATAATAGGCTATCTAGTAATGAAGCATTAAGGAAAACAAGAACTTAAATATATCATTGATAAACCAATATAAGACACCATGACACCATCATCACATGACATTCTTAAAAAAAAAAAAAGCTATAATAATAATAGGAAGAGGAGGAGAAAACTCAGGAGGGAAAATAACATTTCAATAAGAGAAGGTTTAGTGTTCACATAAAGTTGTAGGTACACCCCGGCAACCCTAGAAACTGAGGATGCAATGGGTCACCATCAAGTACTGTCCTATTATCAAGACAACTATCAGTAAGTACCAATAATATAATTATCATTGAACTTTTGAAATTGCAAGCTTACAAGTGGGACAGTAGGATAATTGCCAGGAGAGGCAACAAATTATACTTCTTTAGATCTCCAACTGGAAACTTTTGCTCAGAGAATAAAAATCCCTCAAAGGATAGATCCTTTGTGTGGTATATGCACATAACATAATTTCTCCATTTCCACTGTCACTCCCCTAATGCAAGCTTTTTTGTCCAGGAATACTCCAATAGCCTCTAACTGGTCTCCCTCATTCACACTTTTCCCTCTTCAGTTCCTTCTATTGCCAATCTTTTGGGAAAACAAATCTTATCCTTTCATGCCCTTTCCTCCCATCCCCACACTGCTTACCATCTCTCAAAGCCTTCCCATTGCTCTAGAGAAAAAGACTTCAAGTTTAAAAGGCCCTGACTGGCCTGGCACCTGCCATCACTCTCCTGCCTTATCTTGCATCTCACTCCTCCTTGCTCCCTGTGTTCTAGCCACACTACCTCCTTTCATTTCAAGTAACTCACACTCTCTACAGTACAAGACTTTTATATGTTATCTCTGCTTTACAGAACTTTCTCACATCCTCCTTCAACTACATAATTTCCAATAATCATTTGCCTCTCAGTTCAAAAGTCAGTTTCTTAGAGAAGTCTTTCAGCCCTTGTTTCATCTCTCCAAAGACTAGTCAAATCCCCTTTTGAGCTTTGATAGCACTGTTCATCTGTCCTTCATAGCATTTTTCATAGTGATAATTTTGCATTCATTTGTACAATCATCTAATTAATGTCTTACTTTCTAGACTACAAACAGTGCAGGGACTGTGTCTGTTTTGTTCACCCTTGTATCAAGAAGTTCCTGATATTGTACCTGGCATACAGCAGATGCTCAATAAATATTTATTGAATGAATAGAGAGATATACACATATATATTGTCAGGTTTATCATTCCAGCTCTGTGCTTTGTATAGTGCCTGTATAAAATACATTATACCTATATAATTAGTTTAGTGAATGAGTAAACATTGAACATTTTAAATAACCTAAAAGCCAAAAGAGGTTCTAAACAGAAGGCTACAAGAGAGCTTTTAGAAAGATAAGATATATATTGACACAGCCTTGCATTTCATTCTAAATCTCTAACTCTGGTTTATAAAAGGTAGCTTTCGGTAGTAAGATATGATGTAGTATCTTATTTTATCATATAGTCAAGTATGTCCATCATAAATTTAGAATAAGCAGATAAGAACTATAATATGTTCTGATTTGTAAAATGGGCATCAATCAAGTCTAAAAATTTCTTCTAATCTAAAAAGTACAAAACTGAGAGTTTTATCTAAGAAAATAATCAGAAAGTTCTGAGTCCACATTTTATTAACACTACTTACTTTCTCTAATACTTATTTAATGACTTTCTGAAATCACTGGTTTTCTGTTACAACCCTAGAAAATCCTGACAGTTAAGACATTTATGGATGATAACAAGAAGCATTCAATTTGCTACTACAGAGTATGAGAGTGGAAAACTTCAAGTGAATTTTTTACAGTATATTCTTATACTTTGATTACTATAGGAACCAAAGTCCCAAAAGTGAATCAATTATTTTTTACCAGATATTCTACAGTAAATCACTACCAAAATCAATTCCTGCGAACATTATGCACTTATATTAATAAATAAAACAATCTAAAAATATGGGTATATGGGGGCATCGATTAGCTAATTTTTTGGTGTTTTCTTGGTGGCAGTATTAATGGTAGAGGATGTGGAAGAACAGTCTAGTTTTGATCTTTCTTTTCTTTTTTTTTTTTTTCCACAAACCAGTGAAAGACAGTCTAGAATTTTTCATAGTAAATCACTCAAGTATTTAATAACCTTCTGCCTAAACCAAATTATGTTCTTAGAAGGATAGGAATAATTGGAATATTATAATAACCTTATAATGCTGTGCTCAAATATTTTTAGTAAATAAGAAACTTTTGGGCCTAGTTGTGAGTTCAGAATGCTAGAACCATAAAAGCATAAAAAAGACTTCATGAGATTATTTTTATCTTTTATTCTCAAGAAGAGCAGAGAATATTTAACATAGAATTTTAAAATACTGTTTAAGAATAGTAGTTTTCAATATTTCTCCCATATTCACCCATTCTCATATTAAATACACTTTTAAAAAAGTAGAGGGGTGCCTGGGTGGCTCAGTCGGTTAAGTGTCCCACTCTTGATATCAACTCAGGTCTCGATCTCAGGGTTGTGAGTTCAAGCCCCCGCTGGGCTCCACGCTGGGCATGGAGCCTACTTAAAAAATAAATAAAATTTACAAAAGGTAAAAATCAATAATGGAGAAGAGAATTAGAATGTGTATTCTCAGAAAGATTATGATAGCACCACCCCCAACCCCCAGTTTCCCCATACACTCACGCACAAAATACCCACACCCACTGTCCTGGGTTGAATAGTGCCCTCACAAAATTTACATCTACCAAGAACCTCAGAATGAGACGTTACTTGGAAATACAGTCTTTGCAGATGTAATTAGGTAAAATGAGGTCATACAGGATTAAAGACTCTAAATCTAGTCACCAATGTCCTTATAAAAAGAGACAGAGAGACAAAGAGGAGATACACCCAGGGAATAATGCCATGTGGATAAAGAGGTGGAGACTGGAGAGCTGGGCTACAAGCCAAGGAATGCCAAAGACTGCCAGCAACCAGCAGAAGCTAGGAAAAGGCAAAAACTGATTCTTCCCTAGAACCTTCATAGAGAACATGGCCCTAACACTTTGATTTTTAAATTCTAGCCTACAGAACTGTGAAAGAGTAAGTATCTGTTATCTTAAGCCACTCAGTGGTTGTTACAACAACCCTAGGAAACTAATATATCCACAAAAATACACACCTAAAAATCACTGTTTTTGCATGATTGGTAATCTCTATTTCATCTCTCCTCTTCATCAGTTGGAGTTCTTTGATGAATTCAATCTATAGCAAGAACCTTCTCCAAACTTTCCCTGATGTCAAATATCCTGCTACTAGTTGAATTTACTATCTTGTTTTCTCTTGATAGTGTTTGGAGAAATGAATGCATCACATACTCAGGTAACTCAATGACATTTAGATGGCATTAACCAATTTTAAAGAAATTAAATAAAATAGGGCTTATATAATGTAAGCTTACTAAAATGGCCCACTATGGGCATTACTTGTCCTCCAAATGTCAAAAGTAAAACAACTATCTCAAAGGACCAATGGATCAAGATAGAAGGCATTATCTGGTACAGAGAAAACCGTACCTTTACCAGGCCATTTCCCCTATCTTAGGTATTAAGTTGAAGAACTATACCCCTTAGTCAAAAATACAAGTCTCTTTAACTCTTGTAATAAGAAATGTGTTGAAGTACAATGTAATATGGTATTCTAATTAGGTATATACCTATTCTAAAAAAATAAGGTATACCTTAAAGCAGCCATTAAAATGGAAAAGAAATATTTTAAGTATAAAAAGCTTTGATATAGTATCAAAATAAAATCTAAAACTGCTTCTAATCAATCTCAACTATGAAAATGTATAAATATGATAGAAAAGAAATATATACTCTGAGCAATATGATTTCTACTTTCTTTTTAGTATTTTGTGAATTTTCCAATTTTCCTACAATGAGCTTGTACTATTTTTCTAGACAAAAAATGTCATCTGAAAATCAGTCTTTTTATTTTTTGTATTAGAGACTTATTTTTTTAAGATTTTATTTTTAAGTAATCTCTATACCCAATGTGGGGCTCAAACTTACAACCCAGAGATCAAGAGTCGTATGCTCTACTGACTGAACCAGCCAGGTACCCCAAAAATCTTGGGAATTCTTAAAAGCTGGGCGTATGTGAATTCACTTTACTATGCTTTCTATATGTCAAAGTTCTCTATAATAAAAAGTAAAGAGAAAAAGAGACTACTGTAGTGCTATCTGCTATTTTTATCTTTGGCTCTTAATCTCACATGGTACTTTCTGTTTTTAAGTAATCTCTACACCCAACATGGGGCTCAAACTCACAATCCTGAGAGTCGCATACTCTACCAACTGAGCCAGCCAGGTGCTCTTCAAGTGATATTTTTTAAAGCATTAAGGCAAAGACACTAGGAAGCGAATAATGGCGGTTATTTTTTTCTGAGAATCGAGATATAAAAGTTTGTCAAACATTTCTAGCTAATCTATAGTTTGGGAGATACAATTCAGATTCTTCAATATAATCTCTGAGCTGTTCTTCTCACATAATTTGTTTGAAAGTTTGAAATGGAGACTTTCTATTTTACTAATTATAATTACTATTTTTCATTTTAAAGGAAAATTTGAAAATAAAGTTGAAAAAATTTTTTCAAAACCCATCATCTAATCACAAATACAGTTCTCATTAAAATTTTGATTTATATCCTTCAAGTCTTTTTTCTATGAAATGATATTATACAATGATTTTGGTACCCTGATTTTTCTACTTAACTTTCCCAAATAAGCATATCACCATATGATTTTTTTAATACTTACATGATATTCCATCCCGTGTTTATATCACAATTTATTTAAATATTCCCTCTAACATTAGGTTTTAGACTTACAGGTAAAAAGGGGAAAGAAAAGTTTTTACAAAAGAAAATAACTCCTACTGGCATTACTTTAAAAACACAGCTGGGAAATTTTATTTCCTTATTGATGTCACACATCTAGCTAATATAATAATTAATGTCATTCAAATGAACCCAAAATTATATTGAAAATTTCAGCCTAGAATATGCAGCTAACAGTGTTTTCTTCTGAGAAGTGACTACTGAAGATATTAAGGACGCAAGCATTACTTTCTATGTAATTAGTTTGCCAGTTTAGCTGCAGTTTTTCAATCATGATACCCAATTAGAAAGAATGGTTGCATTTCAAGAGATAATTACCATTAGTGGAAATAAATAGCATGGCAATGATTCATTGGAATTTAATTTTATATCATGTTCTGGGTCTCATTAAGGCAAAAAGAAACAACAACAATAATAAAAATCTAGATATTACTTCAAATAGAAATTCACTCTCAGCAGATAATAACCCATGGGGTAAGCCAGATCCATTTACAACATTTTATCTTTATTTTAGAATATAAGATCTAAAAACTAATATCTCTATCATGATAAGATATAATGCTTCATTTGTTTGAAGACTCAATTTTTTCAATCGCTCAGTTCCTGGTGACTCATCTTAGACCCTGCTGCCAAGATTAATAAAGCTAAAAAAACCATTCTAACTTCTGGGAGATACTGCCATTAAATAAGAGGTGGGGGTTGGGAATCAATGAATAACAAGTGGGCAAACAGGTAGCCTGGAAAATAATTAACCAGGTGAATTTACTTTAGACATTGTGAGAGAACAGTTCATTAGGATATTATAAAAATGACAAATATTTTTTTAAATTATATCAAACAATAAGCTCTATGTGTTCCCCTAAAAATTAATATACAGAATAGGTGGCCAGCCTTTAAAAATTCAAAACTTAAATTTCTAACCTAATTATACACAAAAATTATGATATAATGTGATATAAAGCTAGAATAAGTACGCTTTATTAGAAGAACTGTAATATTTCACCTATGAGATTACTTATCTGGCAACGCCAAGTATACAGAATATGGATGAAATCACAAAAGCTTTTCAAATAACCCAAAAACCTCACTGTTCATACACAAAAGTTCACTCCTGTTACTGTTAGCAGAGGCCTTTTTTCTTACTAGAAAATGTCTCTCATTATAGTACAAATATTTCTACCACTTTGGTTATCTGATCTTCTAGTCCATCATTAAATTAGATGAGACAAAACAGAACTGCAGAACATAGCCATGAGAGCAATAATGAAAATGTCAATCTGACTATGAGGGAGAAAAGACAAATGAGTACAAAATATTTTTTATGGAATGCTGATTACCTGCAAGAAATCTTAAAAGACATTTCATTCATTCAACAAATATCTATTCATGCCCACGATGTGATGCTCACTGATCTAGATGCTAGGAAAAGAGCAGTTAATAAGTCAGACTAAAAAAGTTCCTGCTCTCATGGAGCTTATATTCTCTTCCAGGAAGACAGATAATAAACAAGTTAAAAAAAAAAAAAAAACAAAGCAAAGCAAAATAATATCATACGTGTTATTTCATTTGGTCCTCACAACAATCCAGGAAGCAGACTGTTCTCATTTGAACTGTGATTTAGAAAGTTGCCCAAGAATACAATGCTACCAAATGTCAGAGTTGGGATTGAGCTCAGATTTGTCTGATTCCAAAGGGATATTTTTAAATTTCTTTTTTTAGACAGAGAGAGAAAGAGAATGCTCGCAAATGGGGATGGGCGGGGGAGGAGGATGAGAGGGAGAAAGAATCTTAAGCAGCCTCCATGCCCAGTGAAGAGCCTGACATGGGGCTTGATCTCATGACCCTGAAATCATGACCTGAGCCGAAATCAAGAGTTGGATGCTTAACAGACTGAGCCACCCAGGCGCCCCCAAAGGTGTATTATTTTTTTTTTAAAGATTTTATTTATTTGAGAGAGAGAGAGAATGAGAGAGAGAGAGCATGAGAGGGAGGAGGGTTAGAGGGAGAAGCAGACTCCTTGCTGAGCAGGGAGCCCGATGCGGGTCTCGATCCCGGGACTCTGGGATCATGACCTGAGCCAAAGGCAGTGGCTTAACCAACTGAGCCACCCAGGCGCCCCAGGTGTATTATTTTTTTTATGTTTATTTTATTGAGAGAGAGCGAGCACGCACGAGCATATGTATGAGAGGGAGAGGAGCAGAGGGAGAGGATCTCAAGCGGACTCCATACTGAGCATGGAGCCCTACACAAAGCTCGATCCCATGACCCTGAGACCATGACCTGAGCCGAAATCAAGAGTTAGACGTTCAATTACCTGAGTTACCCAGGCACCCCTCTTTCTTTTCTTTTTTAAGATTTATTTATTTGAGAGACAGAGAAAGGGAAGGGGGGGGCAGAGAGAGAGGGAGAGAGTCTCAAGCCAACTCTGCACTGAGCTGCAGAGCCCAATGTGGGGCTTGATCTCATGATCCCGAGATCAGGAGTTGGAGACCACAACCTGAGCTGAAACCAAAAGTCAGACACTTAACTGAATGCACCACCCAGGCGCCCCCCAAAGGGATATTCTTAACTATGAATTTTCTCATAGCACTTGATTAGGGTTTAAAATTATGCATTTATTTCTGTGATTATTTGGTTGAGTCATTTTTCCCCACCCAGACTCTACACCCTGAGTACAGAGAACACATGTGTTTTTGTTCAACATGTATTCCCACTGCCCAATCCAATGTCTGGCACACTGAGGTTACTCAGTAGGTATTTACTATTAAGTAAATTCTTTTACAGATATACAACTATTAATCTCCGTAGTCCCTGAGGATGTGGCCAGTCATGAGCCTGAGTTATCAAAGAAAAATTGAATTAACTTCAGTATCATCCAAGAAAGGCAATATGTAATAAATTTTATTAAACAATTCTTGGTTTATATGAAAGTTTCTAGCACTTGAGTAGAATCCTCATTCCTCCTACTGTCTTGAGTACCTCTTTCATAATAACTTCTAGATTATGCTTTAAAGTTACTAAGACATGTTGAATAAAGTAATTTTTCTCTATTCACTAAGTCTCTTGATTTGAACTAACATAAAATGAATACATCCAAAGCAAAACACAAGAGTCATATGACAGATACATTTTAGGCTGTTTTGAAATCTTTGTTTTTATTGTTCGCTTGTTTAAAAAAAAGCAATCCTCAAAAATAAACATTTAATTGAAGAACATTAGTACTAGAAACTACTTTATAATATTTGTGTACCAGTAAATTTAAAGAGATAAGATGTGAAGAGATTAACTGACTTGCCCAAGGTCACAAAATGTCTAAAACAAAAAATATTTTAAAATGTACACTCTATACTTATAACCATAAGTTACCCTAAAACCACTAAATCATAAAAAAACACTATAATTGATTAAAAATGAATACAAGTTACAATGGGGGGGAGGAGATTAAATGTCCCAAGATGGTCTTTTGAGGAGGGATGTTTTAAGTAATTTGAGAATAAAACTCAACACTGTGTTTACCCTGAATTTTCAAGTGCTTGGTTTAATTATAGGATTTACCAACCAGGCAGACCAAAGGCAGGACAGCAACTTTATATCTCCCCAAGAGATAGGATGGAGAAACAGGTGGTATCTCTGATTCCTTGTACCTATATAATGAATGTTCAGTAATAGCTGGCCCTACACAGGCCTTAAAATCCTTATCATTTTTTTTTAAGATTTTATTGATTTATTTGTCAGAAAGAGAAAGCACAAGCAGAGGGAGCGGCAGGCAGAGGGAGAAGCAGGCTCCCTGCTGAGCAAAGAGCCTAGTGCAGGACTCAATCCCAGGACCCTGGGATCATGACCTGAGCTGATGGCAGACACTTAACTGACTGAGCCACCAAAGCATCCCTTAAAATCCTCATCATAACTCAGGCCACTTGGAAGCACTTTTTTTTTAAAAAGAATAGTTCTAAATCAATGACTAGTATAATGCCATAAAATGAAAGAAATAAGAATGCCTACTATTTTAATATACATACTTAAATATATAGTTTTAACACACGTATGTCCTTGCATAAAAATATCAGTGGTTAACATTATTAGGCTGTTTCTTATATGCCAGGCATTGTTACAAGAGTTCTGTATATACTGTCTTATTTACTTCTCATACAATCATATACTATCTCCGAATATCTGATATGTTTACTGCAAGAAATACATTTAACTCTCAGTCAATGATCTGTTTTGTGGCATACTATATTTTAATAGGCTAACATGTACTTTTTTAAGATAGTATGATTGTAAAAATTGGGTAAGAGTGGAAACTGAATAATTGCCGAATTTGGTTAAGACTTGATAAAATTTTTGGAGCAGAGAGAATATAAATATTTAGACACCATAATGACTTTTAAGAACTATAATGTAAATATATATTATTTATCATGGTAAATTACCAAATTTCCTATCACTTTTAAATGTACCTTTTGTCTGTAACTACATTCTGTAACTTCCTATTATTATACTGCTATTAGGTCTGACATTTGTATTAATTTACACATTTCAGCTAAGTATGCACCTCAAAATTCACAAGTACATGTAAGAGTACTTTTCAGATCAGAGGAGACAATTAAAAATACACTACAGCTGTATGTCCTTTTCTTTAGTCATTCTTCATTTGCTTCCCACATGTATGAATGCTTTCATTGAAACAGACAGGATATCTTAGATAAAGATAGATTTGACAGATAAAGAAAAGGGCAAGGGTTCATACTCACTTCGGCAGCATGTATACTAAAATTGGAAAAGGGCAAGGGTTCTAAAATCAAAAACTAGATCATTCTTTATCACCAAATTTTAAAGAAACACGTTAAAATAAGATTTGTTTTAACAAATCAAATATTATATTCCTTCACCTATCTTAAAATTTTGATATTCTATATTATTTAAACAGTGTGCAACTAGTCAAATTTTGCTCACAGGTTTAGGATAATAATGCCATTTAATTTTTTTTTTCAAACCTATGGTGGCCACTGTGTTTTCTACTTACCCTTTTTGAAGTATGTAATTTGTACCCTATTTTTCTGAACTTTTTGATTGTGAAATATAAGATACCAATAAATAAGTACATAAAATGTTAATTTTATATTTAACTTGTAAATATGAAGCAATGCTTCACCTACTCCTTCACTGTCCCATAATCACCACTCAGGCCAAGAAATGGAATATTATTGGCACCTATGAAGCCTCCTCCCCACCATGTGGACCTCCTCTTCATATTTAGCATAGAACGATAAAAAGTTAAATCGCAATCAGTACTTTTACCAGTGTCCTGAATAACTTAAGGACTTGAGAACAATTTAAAACCATTTACCTTCCTCCTGGCCTGTATGCTGTTGTTGCCATCGACTTTTTTTTTTATAGCCCCACTAGACATGTTTTACTACTATTTGTTTAAATATACCCATATAACTATATTTACTATTTCATTTGTCCTTAGTTCCCTCTTGCATCTCAAATTACTTATCTAGGATCATCACTTTCCATTGCTTGAAACCCACCCTTTATGGTTATCATTATAATTACAGTCTACTAGTGACCTACTCTTTAGTTTTGATTCGTCTGAAGACATTTGTGTTTCACACTCAGACTTTAAAGATGCTTTCTCTGGGTATAGAATTTCTAGGTAGTTATTTCCTTTCAACACACTCAAGATACCATTCCACTGTACTGTGGTTCTTATTACTACTCTTGAGAAGTCAGCTGTTAGTCGAACTGTTCTGGTGATCTCTTCCTCCTTCCCTACCTCTGCTATTGCTTTTAGATGTTCCATTTGTCTTTGTTCCACCCCTCCCCCAGCAACACCGCAGCCCCTGCCATTTCCTGTTTCTAGCGGTCTTTTTATTTGTCCTGCTTAAGAATCTGCATCTGGCTTCCTGAATTTGGTGTCTTTCATCAAATCCAGGTAATTTTTCAGCCAATCTCTCTTCAAATATTGCTTCTGTTCCATTTTCTAGCTTCATTCAGGTCTCCAATTAAGTCTTATATTAGATCTGCTCAATATGTTCTCACATTTTTAAATGACTCGTCTTTATTTTCCATAGTTTTGTTTCTTTTCCTACAATCTGGAATTTTTCTCCTAATCTATCTTCTATGTTACATGTTCTCTCTTCAACTGTGTCAACATTGCAAAACTCACTTAATACTTAGTTTTTAATGTAAGTATTTTTCAGAAGTTTTATTTGGACCTTTTTCAAATGTGCTATGTAACTTTTATAGTTTCTTCCCTGCAGATATTTTCAAGCCTATCTTTTATTTCTAAAATCAAAATAAGCACTATTTTTTAAAAAATAATCAGTGTTTGATAATCCTAATATCTGAAAACTTTGTAATCTCTTTTTGCTATTATTTTCTCTTTATCCTTACTCTTACTGCTCTCTCACACATCTGATTATATTTAACTGTGTGCTGATCACTGCCTTGAAAAATTATTCCTGAGAATTTCCCGGAGCTAAGAAAGACAATGCCTTCCTCCAGAGAGAAGCTACATTTGTCTCTGCCATCTACCTTGTAGTATCACCCATTCCAAAACCATTTTAAACTAGGGATTCCTTGGATGACTCAATAATGCAAATTTGAACTGAAAATCCATGTGAAAGTCTCCACCATGGTCAAGCTATCTCAAAGATAGATAGGTTTTGTTTTGTTTCTGCTCTGCTCAGCACCAAGGCAGCTCTCCCCATGGTGCCCTACGTGGGGAAGGGGAAACAATTTTCCTTCTGATTTACATTTATTCTAAGGCTGTAGCCCATGGAGGAGGATTTCCTTTAATCTCCCTACCATAGACAAGGTTTTGATTTGTTTCAGCTTTGATTTATCTTCTTCTCACCCCACAAGCTATTAAAACTTCACTTGATTTTTTTTTTTTAAAGATTTTATTGATTTATTTGACACAGAGAGACACAGCGAGAGAGGAACACAAGCAGGGGGAGTGGGAGAGGGAGAAGCAGGCTTCCCGCGGAGCAGGGAGCCCGATGGGGGGCTCGATCCCAGGACCCTGGGATCATGACCTGAGCTGAAGGCAGACGCTTAATGACTGAGCCACCCAGGCGCCCCAAAACTTCACTTGATTTTTTATTTGATTTTGATTTTGATTTCTTTCTTTCCCCACAAAGCTATCAAAACTCAATTTTGTCAGAATTTGGCCTCAGACAAAAGTAGATGCTGCACTATGCTTACTTTTCTGGTTTCTTGCTTTTTCTTAGCTTTTGGCTTAGAAATATCATTAATATTCACTAATTTCTTATTTTCAAAATAAACAATGAAATATTCTTATTCAATCCAGCAATTCCACTTCTGGGTATATGTCCAAAATATTAAAAGCAAGAACTCAAACAAAAGGAAAAAAAAAGGATTCAAACAGGTATTTGTATACTCATGTTCAAAGCAGCATTATTCACAATAGCCAAATGGTGGCTATTCATATGTTCACACAGGGATCAATGAATAAACAAAATGTGGTCTATACATAGAATGGAATATTATTCAATCTTAAAAAGGGAATGTTGACACATGCTATAATATGGATGAGCCTTGATGACATTATGCTAAGTGAAATAACCCATTCACAAAAGGACAAATACTATATGATTTTGCTTATATGAGATACCTAGAGTAGTCAAATTCATAGAGACACAAAGTAGACTGGTGGTTGCCAAGGAATGGGAAGAAGGAAGAATGGGTCCTTATTGTTTAATGGGTATGGAGTTTCAGTTTAGGAAGATGAAAACAGCTCTGGAGATGGATTATGGTGATTGCTGAACAACAATGTGAATGTACTTAATGCACTAAACATAAAAATGGTTAAAATGGTAAATTCTATATTACGTACATTTTATCAGGATTTTAAAAGTTCTTATTCAAATGATTAATTTTCTTACCTTCACATTTACTTAAATACATAAAATGAATAGTATTTATATGCTTAATAGGGATATCTTCAGAAAGTGTTTTCTTATTGTCAAGTTTGAGTAACATTAAATAAGCCCTTACTCTTGAAAACCTTTGATTCTTAAAGATGTTTTCTTCATCTATAATTACATGTGAAGAAAAAAATAAAAACAATGTTGGAAAAACACAAAGATATAAGAAATAAAACTAGGCCTCATTTAACATTTTACTCCCAGGAGCAAAAGGCTCATAAATAGATAAATTTCACCTTCCTTCAATACAGATATTTTTTAAATAAAACTTTTTCATTATTACTATAATATAAAATTGTGTTTCCAAGTAATTTTCAATCTATGGTAATATTCTCAAGTGTGAGTACTATAAAATAATCTATTTACAGAATTTCACTATTATGTGCTTGTTTATTTTACAAAAAGTTCAATTAGAGAATACTTTTAAATTCTTAGTTTACAGATATCAATTAAGCACTTTCTGCAATATAGTTAAGGGGTTTAAAAAAAAAAAAAAAAGAAAGAAAACAACTTAGAAACCACAAAACATTCTCCAGGGGTGGGCTGCTCATGTTACGAAAAAAGGAGGAGGGAAGGGAAGGGAAATGAAGGGAAGAGGCAATGTTTGACTGGTCGATGTCTATCCAAACCTTTACCTAACTCCTACAGCTTCCTTTCCCACTCCTAACTTGGCTACAAATACTTTATAAACAACTTTATCTACACCCATCTTAATCTCTGTCATGCCACTCTAAAGGAACAAGTGTTTTTCCACCTTATATAAAATGTCTTCATAACTTTAGGATGTATTTCTACATTTACCATCTCTAACTCTTTCCCTTCATTTTAATAAAGATACTTACATTTCCTCTATTTTAAAAACAAAAATTCCTTTCTTACCTTGTACATCCATTTTATTATAGCCTTTATAGTCAGTAACCTTGAAAGTGTAATCTTGACTCCTTCTCTCTACTTCATCTCCACTTCTCTTATCAGCCCACTCTTACCTCTCTCCATCATGCCACTACACTGCTTGTGCTAAGGTCCCAATTTATAACTGGCAAAACCAAGAGACATTTTTCAGACCTCCATTTAGCATCTGACACACCACCACAAATCCTCAAAATTTTCTACATTTCCTTCAAAGTTATTACTCTCTAATCTGCAAAATATTCCAGTTTCTATGTTCCTGGTTAAATAGACTTGTATATTATGGTATATATTATAAAGAGAATTTTTACAAAAATTTTAATGAAACCAAAAGTATTGAACAGTTTGTGGTAACAAAACATTTAAAAACAGTTATTAAATTATACATTTTAAACAAAACCCCAAATATTCTAAATTTGCTCACCTTTTTTTGGTGGGGGGCGGTGCACAGAGGGAGAGAGAGAGAATCTTAAGCATGCTCCATGCCCAGCAATGAGCCCAAGGCAGGGCTCAATCTCATTACCTCACAACCTTGAGGATCATGACCTGAGCCAAAAGCAAGAGTCGGATGCCCGACCGAACCGGGCCCTGCTCACCTTCTCTTTGATGAAAGGTAGCTATATTACATTTTCTAGCAAATGCTAGAAAATAAAATATTTTCTTCAAGAGAAATATATTTTGACAACAAATATGAAAATGCTTTTTGAAAAAAAATGCTTTTTGAAACAGGAACTCATTTATATAGGAAGCATTTTGAAAAAAATGATCACTGCCAAAAATAAATTAATAATTAGTAAAATTAATAAAATTAATTAAAACACATATCAGAATACTTCAAAAGGTTGGAGAACAAATTTTTATCTCTTCTTAAATCTATCAAAGAATTTAAGTAAGTTTTAAACCTGTTATAAACTTTTTCATTTCCCTCCTAACCCCCTGTTATAAACTTTCAAAAATAAACCTTCCAGTTAATTTGTAGGAGCAAATACCTGACATCAGGAAAGATGGCAATTACTAGCAGATTTCAAGAAGAACCTCTGAACTATTAGTAAACAGAACTGGAAAAGTTTCATGTTAGTAAATAAAACCAATGTTAACATCTCTTTCATTTGGAACCATGTATCTTTATGAGGCATCTTTTCAACTATGAAAGCTAATAAAATCAGGTATTTAAATTACCATACACAATTCCTTTATTATTACATATATTAAATTATATTTCACCTATGAGACTGCAAGCTAGTTAAAAGTGGAGACTTGTCTTCATCTTTGTAACCCAGAACTTTGACTAAGACATACAGCAAATAGTTATGCAATAAATACTGTGTGAATAATCAAAAATATAAGTACATTAAAATGAAAATATGTACACAGATACATACATACGTATATATGTAATAGTGTAATGTCTGGTTAGGTAAACGAAATGTTACCTAAAATGGGCTTGACCCAAATCACAATGTTTCCACACCAATTTAATGGTGTTTAATGGCTCAACTTGTAATTATGACTTCCTTTTTTTTAAATTATGACTTTCTTAATTAGCATATGTTCTCCTAAATGAAAATATCAGAGTTGCCCTATACAATACATGAGAATCTTTGCTTTCAAAGTGAATCATCAGTGATAAAAGGAATGAATATATAAAATCAACAAATAGTAAAGCAAAACCAATAGAAGAACTTCTTCTGTGACAAAACTATGAATAAATGACCCAGCACAAATGAAACAGTGAAAGTATTAAAAATGAGATTTTCAAAATAACAAATTAGAAATAAAACCCAAATAACAGTATATTTATTATAGGACTCAGTTTATATACACTAATCTCATGAAGAATGTGATGGCTACTTAGCATAATTTTCACCATGGTATAAATTTTCCTTTCATGCTATATTAAACAAAATTTAACAATAAATTGTATAATTATTAATATAAATACTTCCCAATACTAAATTATACTCAGTCCTCTATGGTAGTTAAAGAAGCCCACATTACAATTTTATTTGAAAAAAAATTTAGAAAAATAATATTCTATTAGCATCTTTAATTCTAATTGAATCTTTAAAATAGAAAAATAAACAAAATAAAAGAGAACACAAAAGCTATTCGCAAAAAACGAATTAGGATCCCATGTATGCATGTGTGTGTGTGTGTATTCACTGATATAATAAACTGCTAAAGGTTACAGTAATTACTAGTTACATTCAGAGAAAAATTTTACCTTATAAAAGCTGAGATACAAAATGATTAAGTGAAACTTAAACTGAATTTTATGGATGATATCTACCAATCTTCTGTGCCCAAATTATATCTAGGGTCTTTTTTCTTAAACTGTATTAAAGGCAGTATAGAGCTAAAGAATATAAAATGTACAAAATGGAAGGTGTGTTAAAAAAAAAAAGCAGTACTTCTGTAGCAAATGGTATCACTATTTTTCTTTTTCAGAAACATTTTACATCCTGGAAAACTTTCTCCCTCATTCTCAAGTTTATAGTTATGTTAATAATATAAGTGTGATGATATCTAAAAATGTATCCATGTCCTATTGATTGTACTCTAATAGTTATTAAGAAGAAAAAAACAACTATACTACTTAAAAGATCAAATAAATAAATAAAACAAAGCAAAATAAAATAAAATTTAAAAAGCCAAATTTAGAAGCCAAACTATCCCACTGATACCTACCTCTTGGAAATGCCGTTAGCCAGACATTTATGGCTACAGGATTTGGAGGACAGGGGTGATGAAGTTGGGGACAAGTTGAGAGGGGCAATCAAACTGTTGATGATCTCAGTCAACTGTGCACTCTGCAAAAAAACAATTAACTTTTACTACTGCTAAGCAAGAAATGTGAGTTAGGTCTCACACCTTTAGTAAATGTTTATATTTTAGTAAATATTTTAACCTACAAAGATGATTTATAACCTATAGATGATTTATACCACTACTAATTTTTCCACTTACTATAAATAAATCTACATTTTAAAGTACTCCTCCTTTTCTATATCCGTTTTCATTACAGTTCCTTTATCTACTCATCCTAATATTTTCTTTAAGGCAGCCAAGTTAATAATAATAAAATCATAGCTATAATTTACTACTATGTGCCAGGCACTACACAAAGCACTAAACATAGATTATTTCTAATCTTCATAACCAACCTGCAAAGTAGTTAATATTAGAAATACTGGTATTACTATTATTAAAATCAATTACAGTTAAGGAAATTGAAACAAAAAAAGATTAAGCAGCTTGAATAAGGATTATAAAGTTGGTAAGAAATGGAGCTAAGATTCCGATTCAGGCTTGAATCCAATGCCACACTGTTTCTCAGTATTTTTCCTAACTCAAAAATATCAGGTTTGTTTAGGGACTCAAAATTTTCATTGATCCTTATTCCAAACTTAAATATACAAAATATATTTGTAATACATAATAAATATTAAACTTATCAAATTATTCTCAAAACAACCTATAACAATTATAATAAATATAGGCCACATCAGTGGAAACAGCATGTTTCTACAACAGAATGACAACTATTTTCATTACACACACAATCTATGTTTATTATAGAAAAGAGGGAAAGGACTGAAAGGCTTAAAAAAGGAAAAGAAAGTCACCTGTAATCATATTACACAGAGAAAAACCACTGTTAATATCTTGGTATATATCCATCCCTCTAGACTAAGTTTTTTGAGATGTGAGCATAAGTGTATACAAAATGCATTATACACACATACACCTACACAAGCACACACACACACTTTTAACTAAATCATGTCACATCAATTTTCTAAAACCTGGCTTTCTCACTTAATAATGTATGATTTTATTTTTTTAAAATATGTAGTACTATTTCACCATTTTTATTAATTGAAAGATATTCCATTATAGAGGGGTATATGAAATAATTATTCTTAAATTTTTCATTTGTATGAACCTAATAACATGCTATTAGAAATAATGAGACTAAAGAATATGATAGAAGTAAATCTAATATTTGAATTCTTCAAAAAGTCTTTGAAAAAGACCCTGTTTTCACCATTTATTTTCTTGAAAAATAATACATACCTAATGACTTTATTTTAAAAATGATTACTCATTTTTAGATTAAAGCTCATTTTCAAAATCAATACAAATAGATTCTCTATACACTTAGTAAGCATTTATTAGTTCACTTATACAAAGAAATTTATAAAGAATCTCATATTTTTCAGTCTGAAACACTGATACATTCTTCTCATTGTTCCACTGCCAAAAATATCATTAAAAACCTTCTAAACCCTGAGGTAAATGGTTAGGTATGTGTGAATAATTGGCCCAGAAGAACAGCATAGCCACCAACCAGTCCAGCCCAATAAAATCTCAAATATCTGAGTCCATCTTTGGGATAAGAAATTCATAGTAAAAATGAGAAAAAAGTAAAATTAGGAGAGGCGTAGGTGAAACTTTGAAAACAAAAACTAATCAACTTGAAAGTTAAAACACTACCTATTGGATAACAAGGTTTTTAATGTAAACACACCAATGTGAAATTTATTTTATTTTTTTTTAAGATTTTTTATTTATTTATTTGAGAGAGAGAATGAGAGAGAGAGAGCATGAGAGGGGGGAGCGTCAGAGGGAGAAGCAGACTCCCTGCTGAGCAGGGAGCCTGATGCAAGACTCGATCCCGGGACTCCAGGATCATGACCTGAGCTGAAGGCAGTCACTTAACCAACTGAGCCACCCAGGCGCCCTGTGAAATTTATTTTAAATTATTTAATTTATTTTAAATTACCTTTTAGAACTTTAAATTTAAATTTAAAGTTTAAATTTAAATTTAAAGTTCTAAAAGAAAGTCACCTTTTATGAACAAAATACATTACCTAATAATGCAAGTATACATTAATACTATAAATCAATGTTATTTTTTAAAACTGATACCAGTATACAACTCAGCAGTGCCTTTATATTTTAACTACCAACTCTTTAACTGCTTTTGAGATACGTAAATAAATTTTGTTTGATAAACAAAACATTCCTCTAACAAAATGTATTTAATCAAATCATCCAATACCTGATCTATATTCAAGGCCCACTATGATCAGTGAACAGTTATATACCAACAGGTTATCTTAAGAAAAGTATGTGTAATATCAGGCTTGCTATCCCTGACAATTCTCAACCCTCTTCAGCAAGTATTTGAAAACAATGTTTTTAATTGGCCTATAAAAACATTACTAGCATATGTTTCAAGAGCAAATGACCTGTTCATAGGCAATTTACTAATGACCTCCATAAGAGATTGCTGCTGTCCCTTTCTTATCCTTTGCTCTACTCTCCCTCTATCTAGAGCCATTGCCATTGTTCTCACCTCCTGGTTCCCTTCTCTTTCAAAGCCTCTGGCCCTCCTGTCAGCAATGGGGCCAAAAATAAACATAATACCCAGGGCCAACTCCATGGTGAGCAACCTGAGCAGTCACACAGGGCTGCCCTCAGAAGGATCCCTTGCTTGGTTAATGCCCTGCTGTCACTGACTTATCTCTTCAAAATTGTTTTTAACAAAGAGCTATGCAATTTCATTTTGCACTGGACCCTGTAAATTAGCCAGTTTTGATGTTAACTCCGACCTAATAAAACAAATTGTTGCTACCAAGGAGAAAGAAAAAAATATAAAAAATCTCTTTCCAAAGGATAAGTAGTAACCTACAGGTAAAGAAAATAGAAGACCTGACTGACCAAACAAATACATTATTCCGGAGTGTGAAACAATTAGGGCCAAACTGAAAGGGTAGTGATCCCATGGGATGAAGAGAGAGAAAAGAGAGGGAAATGGGAACATAACCAACACTATTTAAAACACCACTTATATGGTAAAGTGCATTCCAATTTAATACTAGATAATTAAAAAATAACTCTCTGAATTTCAAAATATTCATAAAAGTATTTTGTTTATGCATTTGTGCAATTATGCAACTAAGGAAAAACTCTAGGCAACTGTAAATTTAACAGATATGGGGTGAGAGGTGTTGCACCATACTCTGACTTACCAGGAATAAAACAGTAGTAACCTAGTACTAAATTATTTTACAATATATGTCAGAAAAATCTAGAAAAATTAGATGTGAGCAGGGACGAATCCACCTTACTCACTGGAACAAGGCAATCATGCAGCTGTGATCCCAACTAGGTCTATTTCAGCAGATTTAGATTGGTTACAAAGTAACAAATGCTTAGAAAGCCAGGTTTGTTCAAGAGCCACCAAAGTCTAAAAATAAATAGTGTGATTTCAAAGGATAGATAGAGGACAGAGTAATTAAACTTCTGGGGTCATCCATAATAGAATTTCAATATCAGGAAAAGCTTTAGAATCAAAATAATTTGTTAGGGGCTTATCTGCCATTTATTTACATGAACTTTTTATGAAAGAATTGATATTCTGATACCTTTCATTAAAAATCTCTATCAATAAATTGATCAAACAACCATTCAGATCTATTAAATGGTATCACTGTTCTTTCCTCATGAAAAAAAGGTCCAATGATGAGCAGTTCTGTTAGAAAAAAGATATTCCAATCCTAGTATAAATGAGTTATCATCCTATGGCTGTGTACCAATATTTTATATATTTAAATAATCTTAATTATATCAATGTTATAAGAAAGACTCATCATATACTACATATTTTAATTGTATTTAATGTCAAATGGCAAACCTTAATAACTAATATCCCAAGCAGACGCACAGGTTTATTTGAATAGTGTGTAAAACTGATTAAAAGTCATTTCATGCCACTCACATCTTACTCTTCCATCACATTACCTGTTTTTCTATGTTGCGAAGAAGAAGTGTAGGGCTACTTGGTGACATTTCAAAATCTTGTTCTGGTAAAGGATCTTGACTCTCTTGGGGAATCTGGGGATTCCCTGTAGTATTTAATGAAGCCGCTTGGTCAGCAAATTGTATTTGTTTTTTCAAAATGTCTTTTGGAAGTTGACATTCTTCTAGGATCACTATCCCCTAGGCAAACAGCAATTAAAGAGTTGAAATGAAAACAAATTGACTGCTAAATCAACTTTAACGTTACAATGCACTTGAAACCATGCTTCTTATTATCACCTGGAAATCAGAAAGTACACTTGAAAGTAGAGTCTAACTGTAAAAAATTGGCTGATTTAAAACATGTGTAGCTAAAGCAACACCTATGGTCTGATGGATTAGGCTTGTAAAATATTGTCATAAATTGTATATATTCAGTTATTTTTCTTCTTACTGGTTTTAATTATTAGCAGTAAAAGCATGCTACATTTAAAATAAAGGCTTATATGCAAAACATGAACATTTCACACTGAAATTTAGAACACTTCCTTATATAATCTTCAGATATTTTGGTCACTAGCATTTCCATTTGAGTACTCCCAGTTTCATAAATTAAAATACCAAACTTCCAAACATCCAAACAACATTCTGACTTTATACTAAACTGCTTTCAGAGCACTCTTAGGAGTTCCAGCTCTGTTGCTGCCAGCCAGCAACCATGGGCAGGACTGCACTATTGAGAAGAAGTATTCTCTAGGCCAGTTAAATTGTCGCTTACAAGGTAGATGAGTTAATAATAAAGACACAAGTTTTCAACTGTGATGGGGTATCTTCTCAAATATAAATAACTAGAGGAAAGAGTAGGGATCTAGCTGCCTCTGTTCTCCCTACCATTCACACACACACACACACACACACACACACACACTCTCTCTCTCTCTCTCTCTCTCTCTCTCACACAACTGGCTTGCTAAATATTCTCCCATATTCCCCAGAGTCTTCACTCCAACTGTTCTTACCCTTATGCCCCTCAAGGGCAATGAAGACAGAAGAGAAAGGAGGAAAAATAATACACAGATATGATCTTAACAGTTTCATTATCAGTTCTTACAGTAAAACTTTTCTCCCTCCCTACCCCTTCTACCACTTTTCCCCCCTGCAAAGAATAACATGCATTTTCACATAATGTATAATGTATATGTGTGTGTGTATATATATGGTTATTTTGCAAAACGTCAATGAGCTCCTAATAGGCTAGTTGGAAAGGTATTAAATACCTATATGGCTAAAATATTATATTCTTGTAATGAAAAATAGTCTAAAACATTAATATAAGTGTAGAGTATTTTAAGATGGGACAAATTTAAAAACTGGTATGGGCCAGTTTATATCATATACAAGTGCTATTTCCAGGATGGAAACTGCCTATAAATTATAATGTTATAGATGAGTAGTTTGTTTGTTTTTTTAAGATTTTATTTATTTATTTGACAGAGAGCGAGACAACGAGAGAGGGAACACAAGCAGGAGGAGTGGGAGAGGGAGAAGCAGGCTTCTCGCCGAGCAGGGAGCCCAATGCGGGGCTCGATCCCAGGACCCTGGGATCATGACCTGAGCCGAAGGCAGATGCTTAACAACTGAGCCACCCAGGTGCCCCTAGATGAGTAGTTTTAATTTACACTATAATTTGGAGAATATATCACTTTAGCATGAACATATTCAGGTATGGCATCAAACATACATTATTATTTTGTAGTAATATATTACCACCGATGTGTGGTAAAAGTAACAAAAAAGTTATTACTGTTGTTGTTATTATTTTTAACCTTCACTTACAACTGTGCTAGTAACTTTTACAAAAAGAAGGAGATCCAACTGTTGATCCCATCTCAATGACTATTTTCCTAGAATGCACAAATATGGCTGTCAAGAAATCTAAAGAAATATATTTTAAAAAAATTTTTGTTTCATTTGATATTTTAAAACTTAAAGTAGACTTGGGGCACCTGGGTGGCGTAGTCGGTTAAGCGTCCGACTCTTGGTTTCAGCTCAGGTCATGATCTCAGGGTCGTGAGATCGAGTCCCATGTCCGGCTCTGCTTACGACTCTTTCTTCTTCTCCCTCTGCCCCTCCCACTTATGCTCTCTCTCTCAAATAAATAAATATTTTTAAAAAGTTAAAGTAGACTTGATGGATATAATATCATCAATCTCAAAAGCTCTTGGAAGTATCTGAAATGTCCATTCAAAATGTGTACAAGTATCTCACTAGATTTTTCAACAGTATCTGCTTGCAAAACAAATACAAGTTTTTATCATATCAATTTAGCTGTAATTCCCTTTGGTTTGATTAGTTTATTTTATGGGCCAGGCTGCTATGAATTCAGCCTGGTTTCATAACCGTTACTAAGAATCTTGTACATACTGAAAAACTGATTCTGAATTTCAAAAGGTCAATTTTCAAACCTTTAGACTACTATCTTTTTAGAAGTAGGGGGCCTGCTACAGTTAGTTCAATGAAAAGTAATATTTTAAAAATTCAACCAGGAAGACATTCATAATCAAGTTCATAATCTTTTTTTTTTCTCCTTAAACTCTCACAAATGGCCAAGAACAGAGTAAAAAGGGAAAAAGATTAAACCCTTTAAAGACACTACAGAGACAGTTTCAGTTCTTAAAAATTAAGAAAAGAATATATGTGTGTTGGGTCACCATGATGTACACTTAAACATCTTATAATTTTGTCAGTCATACCTGAATAAAGCTGAATTTAAAAAAACACTCAGGAAAGAATAGCCTATTCATAGATAAACAAGGTAAATAACAAAGACATGAAAATTTTTTAGTAAGATGAGATGCAAAAACTGAGACAAATGAAAACTCTAGAATAAGATGAAAGAAAGTCAACTGCTCCAGAGAAGACAACTGTTCCTGATAATAACACTAAAGAAATCCTTACCCCACTCCCAGGGTCCTCACAGAGAAGACACAGCATAAAAAAATAAATTACCTCAGCAACACCTTCAGTATTTATATAAAGTCACCAAAGCTAACTTTTTAAAAAATTTTAAATGAGAGACGCCTGGGTGGCTCAGTCAGTTAAGAGTCTGTCTTTGGCTCAGGTCATGATGCGAGGGTCCTAGAAAGGGCTCCTTGCTCAGCGGGGAGCCTGCTTCTCCCTCTGCCTGCCACTCCCCCCCACCCCTGCTTGTGCTCACACAACTCTCTCTCTGTCTGGTAAATAAATAAAATCTTTTTAGAAAAAGTATCAAACCTTAAAACAAATTTTAAATGAAAAATTTTAAATGCACAAAATTACAATTTAAAATGTAGAAGACCCTATCACAAGGTAACAAAAGAAATCTAAAAGAGAAACCATTTAATATAGGATAGCCAGCTTCTCAACCAAAAAAACTATTTTAATATTTTTCTGAAAGTGACAAGAGGCTATACTGTCTTAGTGAAAGCTGAAGCAAAGAAAAGGAGAAACATCGAAGTTGTAATGTGTTGACAAAGCATTGGAAGAACAAGGAAGGAATGTTGTTAACATGGGCTTTCTTTTCTCTAAAATTTTAGCAAATATTAGACGACCCCAATATGTCATAGAAGGAGCAAATGACAGCTTAAAAACCCAAAATGTGTAGATCTACTAGTAGATCGACTCAGTGTTTCCTGACCAGTGTTACCAACTAGCACTTATTTAAACAAGATATTTACAAAAGAACATCTCTCAACCTCTTTCCCTTTCCCGTATCTCTAATTTAACTGAGAAGAAAGGATTTTTTTTTAACTTTCAAGATAAGTTAAATAGAAAGGTCATTCTACGCTTCTCAATTTTTTAATTACAATAACTCAAGAAGCTAGAAGAGCAAAGTGCTATTTTCTCTTTTCAGTATAATAGTTCAACTAAACTGCACATAAATAAGCAATTAAACATCTTGATTAATTCCCAAGAAATGTAAGGAGAAACTACTAAAATAAAGAAATACTGTAATGATATTTTTCATAAAGTAAACATAATGTGATTCTTAAGAAAACAGAGGTCCAGATACACATCTAGCCAGAACCAAGAAAAATGTAAGGCCATATAAATTATTACTGGGAAGTTTAGATTTCTTTCCTAAAAATAATTTATTCCCCAGATGTTATATAAACATACAAATTTTTTAAAATGTTTTAAAAAGTATATCGCAGTGTTTAGAACACACAAGTCATAAAATACGAACCAGACCGTGTAGATTCAAGTATAAAACTTAGTCATCAATTTAACTAGGAATCCACTTTCTTGGAAATTTCCCAAATTGTTTTAAACTTGACTTGTTTTGAGAAGTCTACTATTAAAAACGCTTGTGATATTACATCCTTTAAAGTAAATGATCAGAGAGGAGAAATTATCTGGTGATCCTGAAAGAACAAGGAAATCACTACAACTAAAGGCTTCAGTGAAGACAGTTAAAAATGAGAAACAGTAACTACTTCCATCAGGAAATTATTCTTGAACAGAGTTCCCTCAAATCCAACAGACAGAACAGGTAAGCCTAAGATTTTATGTCTATCCTTCTATCCACCTTCCTACAGACATCACCACCAAATTCTACAATTCATTCCTTCCTAGTTTCTTCTCCCATCCTTACAAAACTCATACTTTCCACTCCTTTGAATACCATTCTACTTTGTCATTCCCAAAACGTATTATGTTGTTTCATGTCTTCAAACTTTCAAGGAATGCCCTTTTCCAGTTCCATTGGTTCATCAAGCAAACTATTATTTATCTTTCAAAATTATACTGAGGCATCACCTCTTTTATTGATGTTTTCTCTGACCTGCTAATCCCTAAAATAAGAGTTATGTATTCTCTCTATGCCACTTCTATATCTTATTAAAAACATGTATCATTGCACCTATTTCATTATATTACAATTAATTATTTACATGGTCTATCTCCCCTACCAGAATATAAACTCATTACTATGTCTAAAACTTACTTATCTTTATTTATGTGCAGACCCTAGGTAATGTTGGGCTAACCACATGGATAACCATATGATTAAGAACTCCGATTCCTTTCCTTCTCAGCATTTTCTTCTCAGACCAATCACCATCAGCCTTAGAATATTATCTCCATTATGTCCACAGTTTCATGATGTAGAACATACTTTTTCATAAAAACAAAGTTACAAAAAGATCTTTAGCAATATTTAAATTAAATAGCATTTCATGGGATTGTAATGAGAACTCTTTATAGTATTGCTTCAATGGGAAAATGTGCTTTGAGTTCCAAGCAAACAGCCTATAATTTTGGGAAACAGTATGTCTTTAAGCTAGGAAAACCCCATGTTAAATTTCCGGTTTAATTCTGGTTGGAATTAAAACAATATTTATTTGTGTAATCATTTGCTTACTTTCACCCCCATTTGACTTAAGCCCTAAAAATGTAGCAACTCTGTGGGTTTTGTTCACCACTGTATACCTTAAGCACATATTATGCTAACGACCATATGTGAAAGGAAAAATGGGAAAGAGTCAAGGAAAGGAGGGAAGGCAGAAAATAAGACAGGAAGGAGAGATAAATGAATTTTATTTAAAAATTGCTACAATATAATAACATAACTTTTTAACTGCCATTTCTACTGAATAACTCCAAATCTCTATCTTCTTATAAACCTGCCTTCTCCAATAACTCTTATTTTCAACTTTTTAGAGCATCTCAATATGAGTATCTGATAGAACTTTTAAGTCAGTGTGTGAGAAAGCTTATTTTTATCAACTTTCCTATAAAATAAGCACTTTTTTCCTTCTATAGAAACAGCAGGTAAATAACTAAGAGGGGAGATAGTGGTGATGTTTACACAACCATATATTTGTCAAAATTCAGTGAATTGCTAAAAATACGTCTTCTGAGAACAAGATAAACAAAATAAAGATAAATCCGTAATTAGACCTATTAGTAAAAAAATGTAGAACATCAAATAAACAAAAATAATTTTTTAAGTTACCAGATAGAAAAGACAAAGTACTTACAAAGGAAAAGCAATTCTACTGACGGTAGACTGCTCATCAGTATTAAACAAAACAATGAAATAGGATCTTTAAAAGGCAAAATAACCATCAAATTAGAATTTTATATCGACCTAAAGTATCACTGAAGAGTGAGGGTAAAATAAAGGTATTTTGAGACATAAACTACTAAAGAATGTATTTCAGCAAAATGTAAACCAAGAGAGAAAAGGTAGTGTAGAAGAGACTGCAAACTTCCCAATACCCACTTTCCTCTTCTTTTTACAACAAAACTCCACTCCTACTGGAGTTCTAGCTATGCATACAACTTCTCATTGTAAGGCTGTATTATTCACCTCTCCTTCCTGCAGATATGTGCCTAAATTTGGGTCAATGAGTGTGACACAAAGTAGTACAATTTCCAAGTCACCTCCCACCTAAAGACAAACTATGTTACACTTTTCTCACTTCCCAGGGGCCGGAATGAGGGAATGACTACAACCCTGTTTAATAGTGCAGTCAACAATTACCCTAGAGGACAACAAAGCAGCAAAATAGAAAAAACCAAGTTGCTCCACCAGCCTGTATTCACTCCCTCACTTTTGAAGTGTTATGTACCTTAATAAAGCGGCAATATTTGGGAGTTTCTTTGTTATAGCAGCTTAAACCTGTAAACTAACTTTATAGGTAGAACATAAGAACAGTTAGCACATTTTTTTTAAAGATTTTATTTATTTATTTGAGAAAGGGAGAACGAGCGGTGGGGAGGGAAAGAGGGGGAGAGAGAGAGAGAGAGAAGCAGACTCCCCACTGAGCAGGGAGCCTGGATGCGGGGCTAGATCCCAGGACCCCAGGATCATGACCTGAGCCAAAGGAAGACATATAACTGACTGAGCCACCCAGGCGTCCCAGTAAGCACATTTTTAATAAAATTAGTTAGAAATATAATTATTGATTATAAAAAAAGGAACTAGATTGTAGTAGATCTATTCAACGAGTAGTTAGAAAGTATTAGAATCTATGTTTTAAGTAAAAAATAGTATAAAAATACTGAGTACTTTTTAGTCATTGTTAGGATTACTTTTAATTAAGAAGTATATTAAAAATTAGGAGTAACGACAAAGAATAAAACTATAATGAATAGCTTCTAAACCAGCAGAGGGAAAAGAACGAAGCAAATTCTACCAATCCAACAAGAGAGGTAAAAAAAACAAGACTTATGGGGTGTCTGGGTGGCTCAGTTGGTTAAGCATCTGCCTTCAGCTCAGGTCACAATCCCAGGGTCCTGGGATTGAGCCCCACATCGGTCACCCTGCTCAGCGGGGAGCCTGCTTCTCCCTCCCCCTCTGCTGCTCCCCCTGTTTGTGCTCTCTCTCTGTCAAATAAATAAATAAAATCTTAAAAAAAAAAAGACATAAATACAAAGAGAGGAGAATAAGGGCAAATGAAAAATCAAAAATCTGAGGTGATTTTTTAATCTAGCTATTTATAATTTATAAAAAGAAATACCTAGAATAATAAAAAATTTGTATCTATTAAACAGCATTCCTTCAAGAAGTAAGAAGCAAAAACAGAATTACCAGAAAAAACTGAAAAATTCACAACGATGGGGTAAATTTTAACAAAAGTATATCATAAATGGAAAGATCTAGAGGTATAAATATATAGCAGATATATACAATAAAGTCAACAAATTTAATAAAGAATTCTATACTGAACACATAAAGAACATGCATTCTTTTCTGTTACATATACTAAAATAATGAAAAGACAAGCTACAACATGAGAGATTTGTAACATTTATAACTGACCAAGAATAGTCTCCAAAATTTAAAAAGAATTCACAGACACACATCTCCACCAACCACAGCCCTTTCCCCACCCCACCAAAAACAGTGAATACAAAAGGTAGTTAGTTCTTAGGTAAAAAAAACATTTGGTGATCAATTATACCGAGGCCCAATTCTCAACACTAAGGAACAATTAAATTGAAACAATAAAATAATACTTCATACTCATTACACTGGAAAATTAAAATGTCAAAAATTATGAAATGTGGGCAAGAATGTGGAAAAACAGGAGCTCTCACGCACTGCCAATGGGAATATTAACTATCCAATCACATCAGTAAGTATAGGAAAGCTAAAGACAGCCAGACCTAAGATCCATCATTTCCACTTTTAGGCATATACCAAGAACTCTCCACAGTTCACAAAGAAACACAAAAAAGATAGTCATTACAGTATTGTTTTTACTAGCATAAAACTACACAATGTATGTCTATCAGTAGAAAATAGAAGAGATAAACATTGCATTGTATTCATACAATTCCATCTCATACATACAATTAAATAACATACAGGACCTATAAAATTTATGCTGAGCAAAAACAAGCAAGTCACAAAAGAGTTTGTAGTATATATGTCATTAATACAGACTGTAAAATCATGGAAAAATAAATACTAGTTGTAGACACAGATAGACATCTATGTGCCAAGAGTATAAAAACATACATAAATATAATAAATGTCAAAACATGCTGGAATCAAAATAGTGGCTACAGTGGCATGCAGAAAGAGAATGGGATCAGGAAGGATTATATAAGTACCTCAACTGTACAGGTAATGCTTTATTACTCTAAAAACTAAACCCAAATAGTAAAAATTTAACCCTTGATAAATTCGGAGGTGGAAACAAAGGTGTTCATTATATTGCTTTCTAGAGCTTTTTATGTGTTTATAATTTTTCTTAAAACAAAACCTCTAAGGGGATTCAATAAAATACACTCAGAATTTCTCACATATGTTAAAATAAATGCCATCAAAGTAGAAGTTTATAAAAGGGTACCTAATTTCTATTAATTGGAATCCAATGAAGAAGCTCTGAACTGCTCAAGTATGATAAAATGACCACGATAAATACAAAGACATTACAATGATAGCTTCAATTTACAGCAATTGATATATAAAAAATGTTAATATTAACTACATTTTTATAAAGCCTTGTAACAATTACTTTGTGTGGAGAGATGAGAAACTAAACTGTAATAATTTTTTTAAAAATACAAGAATACAAACAATACCTTGGATGCACGAATCTGCCTGTGAACATCCGTTAGTTGTTGGATTTTGTATTCGAGCTCTGAAATCTGGGCTTGAAGCCATGTCCATCGGCTGCCAACTCTAGCTCTGTCTACAAGCCACTTCCATTCAGTACTAGAATTACTGTGAACGAGACAAACATTGTTAGTCAAAGAACAAAGGCAATCAAGTTTTCACAGACTACTTAATAAATTCCTTGACGCCTGTCACATAATCCTAATTCCTTTATACAACATCTAATTACGTGAAAGAAGAATCTGGTATCAACTCTTATCAAAGAAAAACATTTAACTTCCTTATCTTTCTAAGGGATAAACACTTGTTTTTATTATTACATATCCAGTAATAAGATAATCTCCTCTGCTACTTAATATTTTATTAATATGCACAAGGGCTGAAATAGGAGTGGGCCAGGAAAAGAAAGAGGAATGATACTACTAACTCCACATAAAAACTGTTACATGAAGTTTCTATATGTAAGAAGTATTGGGTAAGTCATCTGAACTATGCTAGATCTAAATCTATGTAATAAACCAGAATACTCAATTTTATTATATGCAAATTTTCATTCGTTAAAACAGTAGTCACTGTTAGCTAATTAAATCCCTAAAATCAATTTAAATATATTGTCAAAAAGTATTGAAAATATGAGTGCTCTACCTTTCAAATAAGTATACCAAATATATATCTTGAAATGTTTATTAAGATAAATAGCTTGTTAAAACCTGATTTCCAGGGGCGCCTGAGTGGCTCAGTTTGTTACAAGTCTGCCTTCGGCTCAGGTAGTAATCCCGGGATCCTGGGATCAAGCCCCACATCGGGCTCCTGATCATCGGGGAGCCAGCCTGTCCCTTTGCCTTGCTCGTGCTCTCTCTCTCTCTCTCTCAAATAAATAAATAAAATCTTTAAAAAAAAGGGGGGGGGACGCCTGGGTGGCTCAGTCGTTAAGCGTCTGCCTTTGGCTCAGATCAAGATCCCAGGGTCCTGGGGTCGAGTCCCACATAGGGAAATTTTTGCTCAGCAGGGAGCCTGCTTCTCCCTCTGCCTGCCGCTCCCCCTGCTTGTGCTCTCTCTCTCTGACAAGTTAAAAAAATAATAATAATAAAATAAAATTAAGAAAAAAAACCTGATTCCCAGGATTCACAGCCCAAAGATGAGAAAGAATTTATATAAAGACTTTTCTGTCATACATATTTGAAAATAAGGGTTGAACCCTACTCCTCTATCTTTTGGCAAGGGTACCACTCTAATCCATAGTTTGTGAGATTACAAATTAATTACTTTATGAAAATATTCTAACCATTCCAACTAGAAAACAGTTATTTGGAATAACTAATTAAGAGCTTCAGATTACAAAAGAAAACATGACAGAAATTGAAGGTATAAATGAAAACCAAAAAATACTTAATGGCAGAACACAAACTTTATGAAAAACTTGTCTAAAAATTACATTTACTGTCAAAACCCATAGAATGTACAACACCAAGAGTGAATCCTCACGTAAAGCATGCACTTTAAGTGATAACAATTTGTCAATGTAGGTTCATAGATTGTTACAAATGCACTACTCTAGTATGCAGTATATTGATAGTGGGGGAGGTTATATCAGTGAAGGGGGTATATGGGAACTCTGCATTTTCTGCTTAATTTTGCTATGAACCTAAAACTGTTCTTAATAAAAAGTTTATTAATGTTACACATTTAACCATAATTGAATGTCTCCCATACAAACTTTAGCTAGAGAAAACTTATCCTAAAAGATAATTTACTGGGGCGCCTGGCTGGCTCAGTTGGTAAAACATGTGATTCTTGATCTTGGGGTTGTGAGTTTGAGCCCCACATTGGGTGTGGAGATTACTTAAAAATAAATTTTTTTTAAATAAAATAAATAAAAATAAAAAAATAAAAGATCATTTGTTGTGATGAGCACTGGGTGTTGTGTTGAATCACTAAACTGCACATCTGAAATGAATAATACACTGTATGTTAACTAACTGGAATTTAAATAAAAACTTACAAAAATAAAATAAAAGATCATTTGTTGTCAGAGAAACAGAATAAATTATTATAACTTTACTATATAGAATATATTCATTGTAACAGGATTTTATATTAAATCAATGTCCCTAAGAGCTATTTTTGTTTGTTTTTTTAATATTTTTTATTTATCCATTTGAGAGAGAGAGCATGAGCAGGGTGGGGGGCAGCAGAGGGAGAAGCAGACTCCCTGCTGAGCAGGGAGCCCCATGTGGGACTCGATCCCAGGACCCTAGGATCATGATCCGAGCTGAAGGCAGATGCTTAACCAACTGAGCCACCCAGGTACCCCAAGAGATACTTTTGTTAAGATTCTAATTGCACACAATATGATTGAGGAGACCTTCATATAAGAATTCTCTTAGTATTACTATGTATTCAGTTTATAGTCATTATTGTGCTTTTTAAATTTGACATACTTTTAAAACATATTTTCATAGTTATGAAAATAATAGAAGAGAATGTCTATTCAAAATAATATTAAAATGGAGGGGCACCTGGCCAGCTCAGTCAGAGGAGCATGCAACTCTTGATCTCAGGTTTTGAGTTCAAGGCCCACGCTGGGTGTAG
Source organism: Neomonachus schauinslandi (assembly GCF_002201575.2). Lineage (NCBI taxonomy): Eukaryota > Metazoa > Chordata > Mammalia > Carnivora > Phocidae > Neomonachus > Neomonachus schauinslandi. The sequence continues at coordinate 166,891,548 of NC_058405.1, forward strand.
AGATTACATAAATAAATAAACAAACTTTAAAAAAATAATAATATTAGCTCTTCCCTTCTGTGGCCACTGTTGAAGTGCCAGCAGCCAAAATGAAGTTCAATCCCTTGACTTCTGAGGACCAAGAGGCATTTCAATGCATCTTCCCACATTTGCAGCAAGATTATGTCTTCCCCTCTTTCCAAAACGCTGAGACAGAAATACAATATTTGATCCGCGCCCACCCAAAAGGATGAAGTAAAGGCTGTGTGAGGACACTACAAAGGTCAGCAAATGGGCAAAGTAGTCCAGGCTTACAGGAAGAAATATGTCATCTACACTGAACAAGTGTAACAAGAAGGCAAACGGCACAACTGTCCAAGTGGGCACTCACCCTAGCAAGGTGGTTATCACTAAACTAAAACTGGACAAAGACCACAAAAAGATCCTTGAACGTAAAGCCAAATCTCACCAAGTAGGAAAGGAAAAGGGCAAATACAAGGAAGAAACAATCGAGAAGATGCAAGAATAAAGTAATCTTATATACAACTTTAAATAAAAACTGTTAAGTGGCTGGGTGGCTCAGTTGGCTAAGCATCTGCTTTCAGCTCAGGTCATGATCCCAGGGTCCTAGGATCAAGCCTTGCATTGGGCACCCTGCTCAGCAAAGGGTCTGCTTCTCCTGCTCCCTCTGCCCCCGCCCCACCCCTGTGCATGCACACTCTCTCTCTCAAATAAAATCTTTAAATAAAGAAAATAAAAACTGTTAAAATGAAAAAATATTAAAATAGATAGTAATATCTATTATTCATAGATAGTATTTAATAACACTAACTGCCAATCATGAAATTAGTGATAAAGGCAAGGGCCATGGCACACAGCAGTTGTACAGGTTAATGGTAAAGTGTTGGATTTTATGCAAAAAGGAAGTCTTTTTTTTATTTTATTTTTTTAAAGATTCCATTCATTTATTTGACACAGAGAGAGAGAGAGCACAAGCGGGGAAGCGGCAGGCAGGCAGAGGGAGAGGGAGAAGCAGGCTCCCCGCTGAGCAAGGAGCCTGACTGCGGGCTCTATCCCAGGACCCCAGGATCATGACCTGAGCTGAAGGCAGCCGCCCAACCGACTGAGCCACCCAGGCACCCCAAAAAGGAAGTTATTATCAAGACATTAACAAAAATTTTTTTCCCAAGCACTGGCTACTAGGTAGAGAAAGCATTATAGTGGGATATGAGAAGAAATAAGGAAATCAATTAGGATGCAAATAGAGTAATCTGTGTGTGGTACAGATAATTGTGATCTCCAAATATGTCATGTGCTATCCTACATTTCCCAGCCTTCCTTGCACTTAGGTTGGAGCTATGTGACTAATTCTGACCAACGGGTTGTGAGCAAAAGTGACCTAGTCATTTCCAGTCCATCAGACAACCTTCAAAGCCACCAGTGCAGACAGTAGAGCTACAAGATGTGTGAGGATCACAGCCCAAACCACACTGGCTTTTATGTAAGCCACAGCAAACCTTGGCTCTGTTAAACCACTGAGATTAGAAGGTTAATTTGTTACTCTAGAGCCCAATCTGACTAAAACACTGAATAAAAAATGAAAATGGCATGAACTAAGAAGGGAGGGTAAGATAAAGAAGAGATGAAGAGGATGGATTCAAGGTTCACTTTAAAGCTGAAAGGACTTGGCAGAAGTATGCTGTAGGAATAAGTATGGGGAAATCAAAGATGATCTTAAACATTCTTTCATTAAATTTTGTTCCAGTTGAAAACTTTCCCTATAAAATGCAATTTTGCTTGATGGTCAAACCTCATGATTACCTAAAAAAAAAAAAAAAGTTATGGAGCTCATCTTATTGTACTTCTAGTAAAAATATTCTGATAGTGAAATTGTCCACAAAAATGATTTTCATGTTCATATAGTACATTAAATTATACTACCACGGAGAAAAAAAGTAATATCAGATTAGATTTAAATAAACTAAGTAATCCTAGGGCTTTGTAATATTTGAAATGAATTTTCTGCAAAGGATACCTTATCCTATATTTTAATAGGACTGAATAAAATCTGTTTGCATATTCCATCAGTCCACATCCTTGCTTGTTTGTAGTCACCACTTAACTTGCTGAATAAAATAAGTACAGGCTATTTAGACCAAGTGGTAAGTACAATTTCTCTTGATACTAACTTCTGGTCAACATCATGAACTTATATCCCTGCTTTAACCCTGAAATAGAGTTCCCAAAATAAGATAGAGCTTTCTAATATTACATCTTAAAACACCAAGATTAAAGAGAGACATATTAATTTTGCCTTTAATATAAAGATTAGCTTACTAGTAATGATGAATCAACTATTATAAGATCCAGTTGTGAAAAATGACAATCCCAAGAAAAGCCCAAGAAAAATATAAGGTTTGGGGGTGCCTGGGTGGCTCAGGTATGGTCCCAGGGTCCTGGGATCGAGCACCGCATCAGGCTCCCTGCTCAGTGGGGAGCCTGCTTCTCCCTCTCCCACTCCCCCTGCTTGTGTTCCCTCTTGCTGTGTCTCTCTCTGTCAAATAAATAAATAAAATCTTTAAAAAAAAAAAAAAGAAAGAAAAATATAAGGTTTGTCCTTAATTACATTAAACTGAGCCAAACTTCGCTACTGGTGTTTGCTCACCTAGAAATAGCTTACCTTTCCCTGGAATTTGATTCCTTCAGACCAGCGTTTGGCAAATATTTTCTGTAAAGAGGCAGATGGTAAATATTTTAGGCTTTGTGGCCAACCTGGTCTCTTTAAAATAACTACCCAACTCTGCCATTATAGCATGAGAGCAGCCATAAATGAATGGGTGTGATGGTGTTTTGTAAACTGTGCTTACAAAAACAGGCAATGGGTAATTTTGAGAACAAAGAATAAAGCTGGAGGATCACAATCCCAGATTTCAACCTACACTATAAAGCTACAGAAATCAAAACAGCATGGTTTTGGCACAAAAATAGACACATAAATCAAGAGAACAGAATAGGGTCCAGAAATAAACCCATGCATATATGATCAATTAATCTATGACAACAGAGGCAAGAATTTACAATGGGGAAAAGACAGTCTCTTTAATAAATGGTATTGGGGAAACTATACAGCTACAGGCAATAGAATGAAACTGGACCATTTTCTTTTTTTTTTTTTTTTAAGATTTTATTTATTTATTTGACAGAGACACAGCGAGAGAGGGAACACAAGCAGGGGGAGTGGGAGAGGGAGAAGCAGGCTTCCCGCTAAGCAGGGAGCCTGATGCGAGGCTCGATCCCAGGACCCTGGGATCACGACCAGAGCCGAAGGCAGACACTTAATGACTGAACCACCCAGGTGCCCCAAACTAGACCATTTTCTTACATCATACACAAAAATAAACTCAAAATGGATTAAAAACTTAAATATAAGACCTGAAACCATAAAATTCTTAAAAGAAAACACAGGCAGTAATCTCTTGGTCACTGGACTTAACATTTTTTTGGGTATGTTTCCTCAGGTAAAGGTGACAAAAGCAAATATTGCATTGGGACTACATCAAACTAAGAACTTTTGCATAATAAAGGAAACCATCAACAAAACAAAAAGGCAACCTACCAAATGGGAGAGGATATTTGCAAATGATACATCTGAAAAGGGGTTAATGTTCAAAATATATAAGGAATTCATAAAACTCAACACCAAAGAAACTAATAATCAGATTTCAAAATGGGCAAAGGACCTCAACAGACATTTTTTCAAAGAAGCCATACAAATAGTCAACAGATATATGAAAAGATGCTAAATATCACTAATCATAAGGGAAATGCAAATCAAAACCACAATGAGATATCACCTCACACCAATCAGAATGGCTAGTATCAAAAAGACAAGAATAAATGTTGGTGAGAATATGGAGAAAAGGAAACTCTCATGCACTGTTGGTAAGAATGTAAATTGGTGCAGCCACAATGGAAAATAGTATGGAGATTCTTCAAAAAATTAAAAATTGAATGATCCAGTAGTTCCACTGCCAGGTATTTACCAAAGAAAATAAAAACACTAATTCAAAAAGATATATGCACCCCTATATTTACTGTAGCATTATTTACAATAGCCAAGATAAGGAAGCAATCTAAGTGTCCACTGATAGGTGAATAAATATGTCACACATACACACACAGAGGAATATTACTCAGCCATAAAAAAGAACAAAATCTTGCCATTTTGAAAACACAGATAGAGCTAGAGGGTATTATACTAAGTGAAATAAGTCAGGTAGAGAAAGGCAGATACCATATGATTTCACTTATATGTAGAATCTAAAAAAGAAGTTAACAAACAAAAACAGAAACAGACTAATACAGAGAACAAACTGGTGGTTGCCAGAGGGGAGGAGGTTGGGGGGATGGGGAGAATAGGTGAAGGGGATTAAGAGTACAAATTTCCAGTTCTAAAATAAATGAGTCATAAAAAAGGGTACAACATAGGGAATATAGTCAATAATATTGTAATAACTTTGTATGGTGACAGATGGTAACAACACTTATCAATGGTGAGCATTGCATAATGTATAAAATTGTGGAACCACTATGTTGTACACCTGAAACTAATGTAACATTGTTCGTCAACTATACTTCAATTAAAAATATAAAATAAAAATAATTTTTTTAAAAAGAAAGTAACAAGCAATGGGCCAGCCTTGGTACATGGACCTCAGTTGTCCAATTCCTGATGTAGAGGGTATTTTTACATGCTTCCTATGCTTCCCAGGGATTATGACTTCTTTAATTATCTGTTCAAATCTTTGGCTCATATTTAATTGGGTTATCTTTTTATTGATATAAGACCTGTGTCAAACTATGTGTATTTGAAATATTTGTAATTCCCAGTCTATAGCTTGCCTTTCATTTTCCTAATAGTGTCTTTTGAGCAAAAAAGATTCTAATCTCAATGAAGCCCAATTTATCAAACTTTCCTTTTACGGATATTTTTATATCCTAAGAGATCTTTGCCTAACACAAAGTCATAGATTTATTCATGAGTCTAAAAGTTCAAGGAGTTTCAGAGTTTTGGCTTTTAGATCTATAATCCAATTCAAAGATAATTTCTGTGTATGTGCGAGATAAGAATTCAGATTCGGGGGGGGGGGGGGGGTACTGAGTTCCTGAACCATTTGTTGAAAGATTCTATTATCCTTTAGTAGAACAAAACAAAACAACAAAACAAACACCAAAAACCAAAACTAAAACCTTATCCTTGAACAGGTAAAAGACTATATGAATACTACATTTAACTATGTTAACTATGCTTTTTAAACCCTTGCATAACAGGGGCACTTAAGTGGCTCAGTCGGTTAAGGGTGGGACTCTTGATATTGGCTCAGGTCAGTATCTCAGGGTTGTGGGATCGAGCCCCATGACAGACTCTGCACTTAGTGTGGAGTCTGCTTCTTTTTCTCTGCCCCTCCTCCTGCTTGCACTCTCTCTCTAAAATAAATAAATAAATCTTTAAAGAAAAAAATAAAATAAAAATCCTCGCATAACATCAAACATTGACAGCTATGGTCATATAAATAAAGGAAATAAATAACATTTTAACTAACCCATATGGGGCCTTAAAGGAATGCAAAAACCAACTAACTGCTTCTCCATAACTGGCAACAAAAAATGTTATTTCAAGAATCTCTCTTAAGAGTTCTAAGCCACACAACTGAGAACAAACCTAGGAGCAAAAGTTAAGATTAATTCCCACCCAAAAGTACTGTTTCAGGTGGTCTCAAGGTAGCAGTCATTAAATGCGTGAGAGTTGGATGGGTCTGAGGAAAATAGTAAATTAGTCTGTAGGCTCAATAACTATGAACAAATGAGATCTTTAGCTGTGATATTTTCACATATAACTGACTAGAGGCAAACAGAATGGAAATCCACATTTTTGAGGGAACTCTAGTAGCAAAAAATACCACAAACCTAACATCCTCTACCTGGGAAGCCCAAATCTGCACCAACAGGAAGCAAGGGGAGAATGCAGTACAGCCTACACTTAAGGGTACACTCTCAAACATTCACTGCAGATATAAACACAAAGCATAATGGATAAGGAATAATTCCCAAAGAGCAAAGTCAAGAGACTATGGAGGACAACGGACAAAGCCAATTTAGGATTCTACCAAGACCTTGCTGCACTTCCAGAAAAAGATGTCTTACTAATTAATTACTGTAAGGACCTATCATGTGTATCTCATTTTTTTTTTCCCAGTGGGAGTTTTTATTGTAGCTTTCCTGTCTCTACTCTTATGTATACATACAAGAAACAAGAGGTTAAGAGGGTTGGAAAACTTGTCTATTCATTTATAGGTCACCACATCATAATGAACGATATCTGGACCTGACTGAAAGGACATTACTCCACCTAATGAATATGACTTTGAATTGTCATCCTTGAGGAATGGATGTGTTTTCTCTATGAGAAGGGAGTGTATGGATATTTGGGTGACCAAAGAGGCAAACCAAACAGACTGCTTATTTTCCCTCATTATCTAGTCTCCTCTTTTTTGATAAAAGAACCTGTTCAATTTTAGCCAAGCTCATGGTAGCTCATATTTCCCAGCCTTACCAGCAATTAGTTGTGAGTATGTCACTAGGTCCCTGACAATCAGATGTGAGCAAAATTAATGCATGCAACCTCTGGTCTTGACATTAAAAAATGTTTATGTGTTAAAACCAGATGAACAACTCGTGAATAAATTTCAACATTGCAGGCAAGGGTAACATTCTAGGGGATAGCAAAGCCAACAGGTCCCTGCAAAACCCTGTGAAACATACCTAATCCTTGACTATGAAATGAAAGAAATATAAATTCTACCCTTTCATGTTGAGGTCTTCTTGCTAATACACCTTAGCATATAACTTAACTAATGTACCCCTCCCTCAAAATTATTTTATGCTATAAGAATCATTTAGGTTAACAAGTTCTCATTTAAAATGTTCATTGCCGGGGCGCCTGGGTGGCTCAGTTGGTTAAGCGACTTACTTCGGCTCAGGTCATGATCCTGGAGTTCCAGGATCGAGTCCCATATCAGGCTCCCTGTTCAGCGGGAAGTCTGCTTCTCCCTCTTACCCTTCCCCCTCTCATGTGTTCTCTCTCTCTCATTCTCTCTCTCAAATAAAATCTTTAAAAAAAAAAAAAATGTTCATTGCCAGGGCACCTGGGTGGCTCAGTCGTTAAGTGTCTGCCTTCGGCTCAGGTCATGATCCCAGGGTCCTGGGATTGAGCCCTGCATCAGGCTCCCTGCTCAGCCAGGAGCCTGCTTCTCCCTCTCCTGCTCCCCCTCTCTAGCTGTCTCTCTGTGTCAAATAAATAAAAATCTTTTAAAAAGTAAACAAAAATAAATAAAACATTCATTGCCTTTAAGATTATGCCTCATTGACATACAACTTAACAACATTAATATTCTACCACCTAGTTGTATACACACACAGAAAAAATTAAAAAAGCAAACAAAAATAAAAAAAAAAACCAGCTGTGAACTCTACAAAATTTTGGCATGGTGATAAACTAAGTTAAGGCGTGGGGTTTAGAATGTCCAAGGATAATCTGAAACTGGAACTTGAAAAGACATTAGAAATGAAAGGGAACAAGAATAATCATATTGTATAATTCTGCCTAGAATTCTGGCAGTATCCAGTGTGTCAATTGCCTAAACTGAAAATTTCAGTGTAAGTTTAAAAGAATTCACACATCAAATTGGCAAATTTAGGCTTGTTCCCCTACCACCTATCTGCCCCATCTCCCCAGCCAAAGAAATGAAGAAAGAGTAAGAGAGTTTAGGGAATATTTATGCATAGTATCAAAACAACCCCTTTTCTCTTTATTTTTTTTTAAGATTTTTTATATTTATTTGAGAGAGAGAGAACACGCATGAGCAGGGGGAGGGGCAGAGGGGGAAGCAGACTCCCCGCTGAGCAGGGAGCCCTATGTGGGACTCAATCCCAGGACCTTGGGATCATGACTGAGCTGAAGGCAGCCGCTTAACTGACGGGCAACCCGGGCACCCCAAAGCCCCCTTTCTCATGTATGGAAAGAATTTTGAAAGTTAATGTTCTGCTAAATAGTTTTAACTGTGTTTTTAAAATCCTTGCATAACATCAAACATTGACAACTAGGAACATATAAGAAAATAAATGAATTTTTTAACTAATCAAAACATATATGCTAAAGGAATAGTCTGAAGTTAGGCATGTCAGCAGTTTAACAAGCACTGTGTGTGTGTGTGTGTGTGTGTGTAGGTGTGCAATGTCTCTTTCGTTCAGGAAGCCAAACCACTACACAGTGTTTCCAAACTATACAGTGCACAAAGGCCCAGCTGAAAGTACAAGTACTGCTAAAATCCAGCAAGAATTCTACATTTTAAACGTGCAGCTACGAATCTAAATCTGCCCAGAAGAAGAAGCACATCTTTCTTTTGCACAAAAACGGGCTAGTGGTGGTCTTGCAAGCCACTATGATGGGCACTGAAAAGAAACGAGATATAAAATGATCAGACTACACTCATTACTCAAAGTGAGTACCACAAAACTGTAATTGAGTACAGGTATTTCTGCTCGGTAAAATAAAAATAGCTGAACTTTTGGAGAAAACAGAATTAGAGCCAGACAACTCAAAATCAATGGAATTTTAAAATCTGAGTTCTAACAAAATAATAACAATCCTTATAAAAATATTAGTGTAGTTTTGTATCAAGAATAAGTCAGTCCACCCTTTAAAGTTTCATATCCTGGAGCTCATACTTCTTTTGATGTGGGTCCTTAAAGACATTCACTTCTAATAGAGACCAGTTTGGGTTTTTTTTTAAGATTTTATTTATTTATTTGACAGAGAAAGGCACAGCGAGAGAGGGAACACAAGCAGAGGGAGTGGGAGAGGGAGAAGCAGGCTTCCCGCTAAGCAGGGAGCCTGATGCGAGGCTCGATCCCAGGACCCTAGAATCATGACCTGAGCCGAAGGCAGACATTTAACGATTGAGCCACCCAAGTACCCTGAGACCAGTTTAATAGAAATTAAAAATATCATCTAGAGATAGCCTTCATCAGTAATTTCTTTTAAACACAAGGGAACTATCTTCACAATTTCTGCAAAGCAACCTGCAACTTCTTCAGATCTTTTAACATAGTAGGATATTTTAAGCCAATAAACTAGCAACTTACTGCACTATAGGAAGGTTACTTTTACAGAATTTCTGGCATTTTTCTTATACCACTAAGGATTTCTCTATAGTTGTGAAAAGGCTTGCCCCTGATCATTCCAAAACATTAACGTGTTTGAAGTGCTTGAAAAAAAACCCACATCAAATTTGTCATTATACTGACATCATTTGCCTATATACCAAACGTTAAAAGTAGTTTTTCAGAGAGAAGGAAAATTACACAGGTCAGAAACAGATCTACATAAAGAGAGAAAGAACACTGGAGAATAAGTGAAGATAAAATGCTAACTTTATTTTTCTTACACTTAATGGATCTAACAGGTAAGAAACCTGTTCAAAATAGTAATAGCAACAATTTAATACATTATGAATGTGCTCATGCATATGTGTATGCTTATATATGCCTATATATGCTATGTATGAGTGAAAGGAATAACAGAAGTGATACAAAAAATGAGAGGAAAGCATTAGGATTGTCATTATAAGGTACCTACAGGGTTCTTTGAAAGAAAACTTGGATTAACTATAAATGTAACCACTAAAAAGAGGGCATTTTTTTTAAGATTTATTTATTTATTTGAGAGAGAGAGAGTGCATATGCACATGTGAGCAGAGGGAGAGGGAGAGAATCTTAAGCAGACTCCCCATTGAGTGTGGAGCTGACACAGGGCTCCTGTGCCAAACTCAAGAGTCGGATGCTTAACCAACTGCGACACCCAGGTGCATTACCACTAAAAAGAGTTTTTTAAAAAGTATAATTGATATTCTAAGAAAGGAAAAAAAGTGGAATCATATAAAATGTTCAGTTAAAACCCACAAGTCAGAAAAAGTGTGGAAGACAAAAATAGGCACAAAGAACAAGGGCAACAAATAGAAAACAGTGACAAATATAGTAGGATATTAACCTACTACATCAGTAATTACTTTAAACATCAATGGTCTAACTATACCAATTAAAAGACAGTGATTGTCAGAGTGGATCAAAAAACAAGACCTAACTATATGTTATCCATAAAAAACCAACTTTAATATAAAAACACATACAGGGGGCGCCTAGGTGGCTCAGTTGTTAAGCGTCCGCCTTCGGCTCAGGTCATGATCCCAGGGTCCTGGGATCGAGCCCCGCATCGGGCTCCCTGCTCTGCGGGAAGCCTGCTTCTCCCTCTCCCACTCCCCCTGCTTGTGTTCCCTCTCTCGCTGTGTCTCTCTGTCAAATAAACAAATAAAATCTTTAAAAAATAAAAATAAATAAAAAATAAAATAAAAACACATACAGATTAAAAGTAAAGAGATGGAGAAAGTTATGGCATGCTAACATGAACCAGAAGAAACCAGTAGTAGCTATATTAATTTCAGACAGAGCAGACTTCAGAGCAAGAAAAGTTATCATGAATAAAGGGGGGATTACAGTAAAATAAAAAGGTCTACCTCCAAGAAGATAACAATCTTTAATGTGTATGTGCCTAGCAAAAGAGCATCAAACTATGTGAGGCAAAAACTGACAGAACTGCAATGAGAAATAAATGAATCCACTATTTTAGTTGAAGACTATAACACTCACTCTATCAGAAATGCATGGATCCAACAGGCAGAAAACCAGTAAGGATACAGTTGAACCATTCATCAACTAGACGTAACAGACACTGACAGCCTACGTCATGCAACAAGAGCAGATTACACATTCTTTTCAAGTTAACAAGGAACATAAAAGAAACTACATTCTGGGCCATAAAACAAACTCTAATTTTAAAAAATAGAAATCGGGTCGCCTGGGTGGCGCAGTTGGTTAAGCATCTGACTCTTGGTTTCGGCTGAGGTCGTCATCTCAGGGTGCTGAGATTGAGCCCTGCGTTCAGCTCCATGCTAGTGTGGAGTCTGCTTGAGATTCTCTCTTCCTCTCCCTCTGTCTCTCCAGCTTATGCTCTCTCTCTCAAATAAATAAATAAATCATAAAAAAATAAAAAATAAATAGAAATCACACAATGTCTGCTCTCAGACCACAATGGAACTAAATTAGAAATCAATAACAAACAGAGATGCCTGGCTGGTTCAGTTGGAAGAGCATGTGTCTTTTGATCTCCAGGTCATGGGTTCGAGCCCCATGTTGGGTGTAGAGATTACTAAAAAAACAAATAAATAAATAAATAAAACAAAAACACTGCTAACTGAAAAATCCCCCAAATACTTGGAAGACTAAACTATACACTTTTAAGTAATGCATGGGACAAAGAAGAAATCTGAAGATAAATTTTAAAATACTATGAGCAAAATGAAAATGCAAATATAAGCCACCAAAACTTGTAGGATGCAGTGAAAACAGTCCTTATGGGGAACAGTAAGAGAAAGTTACACAGTTTATAGCATTAAATGCATTATTAGAAAACTTTTTAAAAATCTAAAACCAGGGGCGTCTGGGTGGCTCAGTCGTTAAGCATCTGCCTTCAGCTCAGGTCATGGTCCCAGGGCCCTGGGATCGAGCCCCACATCAGGCTCCCTGACAGGCGGGAATCCTGCTTCTCCCTCTCCTACTCCCCATGCTTGTGTTCCCTCTCTCGCTGTGTCTCTGTCAAATAAATAAATAAAATCTTTTTGGGGCGCCTGGGTGGCTCAGTCGTTAAGCGGCTGCCTTCAGGTCAGGTCATGATCCCAGGGTTCTGGGATCGAGCCCCACGTCGGCCTCCCTGCTCCGCGGGAAGCCTGCTTCTTCCTCTCCCACTCCCCATGCTTGTGTTCCCTCTCTCTCTGTGTCTCTTTCTATCAAATAAATAAATAAAATCTTTAAAAAATAAATTAATTAATTAATTAAATAAAATCTTTTTAATAAATAAATAAAATAAAAATAAAAATCTAAAACCAATCACCCAAGCTTCCACTTCAGGAAACTAGAAAAAGAAGAGTATATTAAACCCAAAGTAACTAGAAGGAAAGAAATAATAAAAACTAGAGAAATCAATAAAACTGAAAATACAAAATTGAGAAAAATCAACAAAACCAAAAAAAAAAATGTTTCTTCTTAAAGATCAATAAAATCAATAAGTCTCTAGGCAGACTAAATAGAAAAAAAAAGATGACACAAACTCCTAACATTAGAAAGGAAAGAGGAACTATCACCACAGATCCTATGGACATTAAAAGGATAATAAAGGAATATTATGAACAACTCTAAGTCCAGAAATTTGATAACCTAGATGAAATGGGCCAATTCCTTGAAATGCACAATCTACCAAAACTCATACAAGAAGAAATAGACAGGGAAGTGGGTAGAGGGGTGAATTAAATAGGTAATGGGGATTAAGAAGTGCAGTTGTGATGAGCACTGGGTATTATATGGAAGTGCTGAATCACTATACTGTACACCTGAAACTAAAGTTACACTGTATGTTAAATAACTGGAATTTAAATAAAAACTTAAAAAAAAATACTCCTGGGTTTGTTATAAATATGTAAATTTTTAAAAGTTAGAAATAGACAACCTGAATAGCCGTATATCTATTAAAGAAACTGGATCAGGGGTACCTGGGCGGCTCAGTCAGTTAAGGGTCTTTGTTTCAGCTCAGGTCATGATCTCCTGGTCGTGGACTGAGCCCCGCGTCAGGCTCTGAGCTCAGGGTGGAGTCTGCCTCAGATTCTCTCTCCCTCTCCCTCTTACTCACTCTCAATCCCCCTCTCAAACAGATAAATAAAAAAAAAAAAAATCTTTTAAAAAAATAAATTGGATCAATATTTAATAGCCTTCCAAAAGATAAAGTACCATGCCTAAATAGGTTAACTGGTAAATTCTACTAAAAATTTAAGAAAGAAATTTTACCAATCCTCTAAAATCTCTTTCAGAAGATAGAGGCAGAGGGACTACTTCCTAACTCATTCTTTGAGGCCAGCATTACCCTGATACCAAAACCAAAGACATTACAAAGAAAACTACAGATCATTATCTCCCATGAAGATAGCTGCAAAAATCCTCAACAAAATATTAGCAAATTAAATTCAACAATGTATAAAAAGACTTGTATACCATGACCAAGTGGGATTTATCCCAGGTATGCAAGACTAGCTCAATATTCAAAAATCAATTAATATAATCCATCACATCGTCTTATCAATAGATACACAAAAAGCATTTCACAAAATTCAACACCTATTCAGGATAAAAACTCTCAGTTTTACTAAAAAAACAAAACAAACTCTCAGTTAACTAGGAATACAGAGAATCTCCTCAACCTGCCAAAAACCTACAGCTACATCATATTTTTAATGGTGAGAAACCAGAAGTTTTCCCACTAAGATTAAGAACAAGGCAATATATCCCCCTCACTTCACATTTTTCAACATCATAGTAGAAACCCTAGCTAATGCAGTAAGAAAAGGAAATAAAAGAAACACAAGGTGTGTAAGGAAGAAATAAAACTTTTTGTTCACAGATGACATGATTATCTATAGAAAAATCCAGAAGAATTACACACAAAAACCCCTGCAACTAATAAGTGATTATAGCAAGGTTGCAGGATACAAAGTTAATATACAAAAGTCAACTGCTTTCCTACATACCAGCAATATACAAGTGGAATCTGAATTAAAAACATATTACCATTTACATTAGCAAACTCATAAATGAAATACTTAGGTATAAGTCTTACAAAATATACGCAAGATCCATATGAGAAAAACTTTAAATCTCTGATGAAAGATATCAAAGAACTAAATATTCCATATTCAAAGATACAATATTGTTAATATGTCAGCTTTTTCCAACTTGATTCAATGAAATCCCAATCAATTCTGTCTATATCTTATTTCTCAACAATAATAAAATGGACAACCCAATTAAAAAATAGGCAGAGATCTGGATACCTCACCAAAGAACATACAGATATGGCAAGTAAGCATATTAAAAAATGCTCAACATTGTATGTCATTAGCGAATTGCAAATTAAAGCAACAGTAAGAAACCACTATACACCTAGTGGAATAACCAAAATCCAACCCTAACATCAAATGCTGACGAAAATGTGGAGCGATAGCAATCTCATTCACTGTTCATCGGAATGCAATGTATAGCCACTTGGAAGAAAGTTTGGCAACTTCTTACAAAACTAAATATACTCTTACCATACAATCCAGCAATTGCACTTCTTGGTATTTACCCAAATAAACTGAAAATTTATGTCCACACAAAAACCTGCACATAAGTATTAATAGCAGTTTTATTCATAATTTCCAAAGCCTGGAAGTAACCAAGACATCTTTCAACAGGTGAATAGATAAGTAAACTGTGGTACATCCAAACAACAGAATATTATTCAGCACTAGAAATATGCTATCAAGTCAGGAAAATACATCAAGAAAACTTAAGTGCATATTACTAAGTGAAAGGAGGCAATGTGAAAACGCTACACACTGTATGATTCCAACCCTGTGACTCTAGAAAAGGCAAAACTATGGAGACAGTAAAAAGATTAGTGGTTGTCAGGGATTGGAGGGAGGGAAGGATAAATAGGCAGAACACAGAGGATCTGTAGGGCAGTGAAACTCTTCTGTATGATACTACGATGGTAGATGTATGTCATATATGTTTATCCAACCCATAGAGTATGTAACACCAAAAGCGAACCCTACTGTAAACTATGGACTTTGAGTGATAATGTGTCTATACAGTACCACTGTGGTAGGGGATGGAGGGCTCCCTGCTCAGCAGGGAGTCTGCTTCTCCCCCTCCCTCTGCCCCTCCACCCCATTCATGCAAGCGCGCACTCTCTCTCTCTCTCAAATAAATAAAATCTTAAAAAAAAATAGACTGCCAATTAACACCAAAGTAAAAACTCAAAGAAATTTGAATATATGGGGACTAATTTGGGGAAACAAAGAGACTTTTCTCTCCACACCCAAGACACCTGGGTGATTTGGAAGATACTCTCAGGTTTCCTCAAATAAAACAAGACTTAACCTTATGTTTCTTCCTTTTTTACAACTTTGGAGGATCAGAATATGTCTGTGTCAAAATCTGTGAGTTTTCTCATATGTATCCTAGATGAAAGTAACTGATCGTTTCCCAGATGAAATGAAATGTTAGAACTCTAAGGTTTTACCACCAGATGAGAGGGAACATAATTGTACCAGTCTGTCAGTGACCCACCTATATCCCCTGACACTTACCAGTTCAGCACACAAAGACCTGACTTCCAAACGCTAGCACCTGCATTTCTTTGACCCAGGGCTTTTTTTCTTGTTGCTTGAGCCTGATTTGTCACCCAAGTGGCAGAAGAAAAGGGTGAGGGATTTGACACAACCAGGAACAGCCTTCACTTAGTAACTGTGACCTGCTGTACAAATACACCAGTTTCCTCACCTCTCAAATTAACTCAAGCATGTATTTTACACTGGCTCCCCAAGTTTCTCATGGAATAATTAAGCTCCAGTCTCTCACAATACTAAATTGCTTGATAAGACACTCTTTATTAGCTTTCAAATCAGTACCTTATTATGTATAGACATTTTATATTTAACGTTTCATCTAATTATCTCCAGAACTCTTTAAGGTAGATCAAAGAGGAATCTGATTCAAAGGTTTAAGAATAATATTAACCTCAGGGCACCCGTCTTGCTTAGTCAGAAGAGCATGTGACTCTTGATCTCAGACCAGTGAGTTGAAGCCCCAGATTGGGTATAGAGATTACTTAAAAAAAATTAAAAAATCTTAAAAAAATAATAATAATATTAATCTTTGCTCAGGGTCACAGAGCAAGCCATGCATGACTCTAACACAAGGAGGTCCAAAATCTGTGCTGCTTCACCAAAGGAACAGATACTGGGGGTGGTTCTGTTCTTATTATAGTATAAGGATTATATCTCAAACCAACAAAAACCCTAAAATCCTATTTCCTTTCCAAAGGAAAATGGCTTTAAAAATTTTTTTCTAACGTACACTAGTCTCTCAACCACAAGTTATTTTTAAGATAATTAGTAATGGCATTATGAATTAATCCATTGCCTACATTTTTGGAGGGAAAAGGGGCAAGTCAAATACATATTTAAAGTAACAATGGTGGGGCGCCTGGGTGGCTCAGTTGTTAAGCGTTTGCCTACGGCTCAGGTCATGATCTCAGGGTCCTGGGATCAAGCCCTGCATCGGGCTCCCTGCTCGGCGGGAAGCCTGCTTCTCCCTCTCCCACTCCCCCTGCTTGTGTCCCCTCTCTTGCTGTGTCTCTGTCAAATAAATAAATAAGATCTTAAAAAAAAAAAAAAACGGGGGGGCACCTGGGTGGCTCAGTCGTTAAGCGTCTGCCTTCGGCTCAGGTCATGATCCCAGGGTCCTGGGATCGAGCCCGGCATCGGGCTCCCTGCTCAGTTCGAAGCCTGCTTCTCCCTCTCCCACTCCCCCTGCTTGTGTTCCCTCTCTCACTGTCTCTCTCTGTCAAATAAATAAATAAAATCTTAAAAAAAATTTAAACTTAAAAAAAGCATTTATAATAATATAATCTAAGGTTTTTAAGATAAATATATTTTACTTACCAATTTTTAAAAGTTATAAATGTTAAGTATTATAATAAAACAGTTACTTTTAAAGGTCTATCTTTTGTCATGTTGTATTTCATTCATTCATTCATTGAATACATACTCAATGCTGGTTCTAAGATGTATAAGATACTTTTTTTTTTTTTTTTAAGATTTTATTTATTTGACACAGAGAGGGAGCACAAGTAGGCAGAGCGGCATGCAGAGGGAGAGGGAGAAGCAAGCTCTCCGCTGAGCAGGGAGCCCGACGCGGGGCTCGATCCGACGACCCTGGGATCATGACCTGAGCAGAAGGCAGTCGCTTGACCAACTCAGCCACCCAGGCTCCCCTATAAGATACATCTTGTGGCCAGTTTAGTACTAGAGACAAAGGAAGAAAGTGGGGGAAATAAAGTAAAAATAAACTACAGAATGGAAGAAGAAAAGATAAACCTATATGGAGAGAAATTTCATATATTGCCAACCACAATTTTTATATCTTCAAAACTGCATATTCAAATAGAGAAAAATTCATTTAGTCAACATATACAAAAAAAAAAAACACTAAAAAGTAGACAATGCTAGGCAGTGGGTATACAATGACAGAAAAAGTGGTATTTGCTCTTAAGTTACTTAAAATTAAGTTGAAGTCAACTGTAGTATTTGCCACTGTAGACCTTATAATTAAATTGAGAAGTCAATTCATATTCAGTAGATATAAAAAAAATTTAATTGTGTTAGCACTCACTTAAAAATTTAGGTCCACAAAATACATATTTTTACCTATTTTATGTTTAAGGTTTAATTCCGAACTTCATTCATTAAAAATATTCATCTAGGGACACCTGGGTGGCTCAGTTGGTTAAGCAGCTGCTTTCGACTCAAGTCATGATCCCAGGGTCCTGGGACTGAGTCCCGCATCGGGGTCCCCGCTCATCAGGGAGCCTGCTTTTCCTCCTGCCTGCCACTCCTCCTGCTTGTGCTTTCTGACAAATAAATAAAATCTTTAAAATAAATAAATAAATAAAAATATTCATCTACATTTGAAAAATCAATTTCCAGAAATGTAAAGAAAAATAAACTTAAAAAAATAATAAACTTAAAAAAAACCTTATAGCAGAATAAATGTATTAAATTATTGAGTGAACTTAAACTGAAACAGCACTAATTCCAGTTTAAAAAAACAGAAACCATTTTTACATTTACATAAAAGATACAAATACTTAAAAGTTGTGTTATTCTCAAAATTCAGTAAGCATCAAAATTAATAAAATGTTGAGAAACAATCTTTTCTACAAGAAATCTCTTCACATTAGTAAAAATATTCAAAACAAAGTTAATATCCAATTTTGCCGGAGGTATATAAAATCAAGAAACGCAAATAGAGTTCAAATAGCAAAAAACAAACACAAAAACCTAAACAATTATCAAATAATTCAGTGAACTAAAGAAATCAAATAATTATTATATGACTTTTGTATTACTGATTTGAATTGATCACATGAGTATAACCTGAGAATCTAGAATATAGATATGAGCTTTAATAACCTAATATTAAATGGTCAATAATGCAAGATGCTAAAAGTATATATCTTAATATTAAACTTCTTAGATTCTTTATCTTCCTAAAATGCATGTCTGGTGTTCCTGAGCCTTCCAGCTGATTACCAAAAAAAAGAAAGATAGAATGAGAAATAAACTTTCAAAGCCTGAACCCAATTTGTTTCCAGACTACTTTACTTCAATTTTCATCAATAAACTGGTGACGCTGACAAGAAAAGAAATGAGACGAATATTGCTTGATGCTTTGTATAAAAATTTTTTTAATAGTTTGAATCTCCCTATTTGTGTATGTTTTATATAAATGTCTAAAATTAGTGTTCTCTGACTAAATTCAAGGAGTAAATGCAAATCTTTTTTTTTTTTTTTTAAGATTTTATTTATTTATTTGACAGAGAGAGATAGCGAGAGAGGGAACACAGGCGGGGGAGTGGGGGAGGGAGAAGCAGGCTTCCCGCAGAGCAGGGAGCCGAATGCAGGGCTCGATCCCAGGACCCTGGGATCATGACCTGAGCTGTAGGCAAACACTTAACAACTGAGCCACCCAGGCGCCCCGAGTAAATGCAAATCTTAAAATGTCTTGACCACTCAGTAATCATATGCTTGGTATATAAGATTTTTTTTTTTAAGGTTTAAAATGTGGTTTCTATCCTTACTAGGTGTTGGGTTATTAAGACTAATAAGTATATTAGCAAGTCACACAGGACAAAATATGATTTAATGATAAATTGTATGGCAGATTAAGTACTATAGGAGATCAATGAAAGAAAATCCTAATGAAGGTCAAAATAGTCTAGGAAGACATGATTTTCTGATTTTTGTTTCTAGCTTAAAAGAGTCAAACCTGCCCATTAGCTGTCCTCAACAACAACAAAAAGTAAGTAATTTACTAAATTTATCTACTAAATTTTATTAAATTAAATTTCTTCAAAAGCATTATAAATATAAAAATTGGTAAATTTCTGGACTTCTTTCAGAGCACATGTGCTTAATAATTCTTGTGGCTAAAAGCATCAATGAATTCTAGGTTGACAAAGTTGCATGGCCCAATAGCAAGAACATTGGTTTGAAGTCTTCCACACATGGACAATAATCCTAGCTCCATCAATTATTTGGCTTTTTGACCATGGGTAAGTTACTTAACCATGCAGACTATTTCTTCTTAAATAAGGATAACAACAATCACCTCCCATGGTTGTTGAAAGGATTAAATAATATATCATATGTAAATATCACAATGCCAGAAAAAAATACGTGCTCAGTATTAGCTCCCACATTCAAATACATTTCAAACATAGTGATAACAGAACACCAAAAGACTGAAATGCCCACTTTGTTTTATTTTATTCTTTACCACAGAAATTGATATACTGACCTATTTATTAGTAAAAATTAATGTGTTCAGCTTCTAATTCTGTAATAATTCTCACTCATCTTTGACAATTTGATAAAAATGATGGACTTTTTCATCCCAAAATATATACACGGTATTTTGCATCAAGTTAGGGACATTAACAGATTCCCCAAAGCTAGATTAAAAACTATGTTCTATCTGGCTATTTAAAAAAACTTAATTCAAATTAAATAAAATTTAAAAATTCAGTTCCTCAGATACACTGGCCACATTTCAAGTGCTCAATAGACACATGAGTCTATTTGATAACACAGATATAGAACATTTTTATCATCTCAGAAAACTTCTATCAGATAGGGCTATTCTGGAGTATTAACACAATGTGATACACAAAACTACTTTATCTCTGTTTTTGTTGTTTTGTTTTGTTTGAAGTATATTCTCAAGAGAGTAGAGACTGAATATTTTGCCCACAACCGAATCCCCAACGTCCAGCACATAATAAGCATTCAAGAGGTATCTAATAGCTGACATTATAATTTCGTTTTGGTTATATTAATCCAGCAAAAATTGACTAAGTTGATAAAGACCAGAGCTGAAAAGTATGAACTCAATGAGTATATAAATACTGTAGTTAAAGGGAAAAAAAAGGAGCAGATCAACTTAGATATACTCTCAACTGATAACTCCTAAAGCCTAAAGCCAATGTGGGCTCCCCATGTGCAGACTAAATTTTTTGAATTTTGGCTAAAACACTTAAGCAAAATGTTAAGCCTTGTCCATAGCCTATTCTATTCAAGAATGGGAGAAATGCTTACTTCTAGCTGAACAGCTTTCATTATCCCTTTATGGTTTTTCCTAGATAGAGCAGTTGAGTAACTTATTTTTAAATAGTATGTATATATTTACGCACAGTAGTTTAACAAAATATTTTAAAAATTCACCAAAGTTTTATGTCTTAAAGATTATGGCACTAAAATTTTAGAAAATCTACTTCCTTTTAATGGATCATGAAATCAAGACAAAACTGAGGCTATACACAGAACAGTAAAAGGTCTAATAATAATTTTGCACTTACACTGCCACATTTTTTCTAACGGTATATTCATCCAAATCGTCATCAGAGCTGCTATCAGTTGCATCAGAATCCAGACCTTCTTCAACATGAGACAACAGCCCTGTAGCAGACAGTGCAAATCTTTGGATTTCTGCAGCTGTACACCGTGCAAAGCCATTTTTTGTATCACTCCACAATTTATTCTCTGCAGTCAACATGTTGACTTCTGGCTTAATTTCAGTGCATTTAGGTAAACTGCTATCCAAAACTGTGGTAGGTTCATGAAAGATCTTCATTTGAGGGAGTTGATGTTTCAGAGAAAATTTCATTTGTTGACCATAGTGCTTAACAACATGCTTTGCCAGAAGCATCTGTAAATGTTTCTGAGTTCTTCTAGCCTGGCTAAGTAAAATTTTCTGTTTGCTTACACAATGAAGTAAACGAGCGTTCACTTCCTCCTCTTTTTCAGCAGCTGAGAAACTAATAGGCACATTTGAGTGGCCAGGCCCAATTTTCTTTTGAGCACAGTGCAATAAACTCTTTTTAATTTCAGCATCAGTAACTTTATCCAAAAGTGCACTCTTTTGGTACCATTTGCAGTTTTGCAGTTGTACTTTATCTACATTAGTGTCTTTGGTTATATTTGAATCCAAAATAATTTGTACATCTGTCATGCACTGGCTTGTGGTATCTGACAGAAGTTCCTTTTTGGTGAACTCTTCAGAATGAGAATGACAGATTTTACTAAGCTGAATATTGCTGCCATTACACAGTAGGTTTTTCAGCTTACTACAATTGGGTTCCCCTAGTTTCCTTTGTTTGTAATTCTCACTGTATTTATTTAATGTAGAATTAGAACTCATTAAAAGAACTGTCTGATAATGTTTTGAAGACTGAGAGGAGCCAAAATGTTTTAAATTCACAAAGTTAGTGTTAAGAGTAGGTTCAGGAGTTGGAAATCCCAGCATCTGAGACAAAGTGTCTCCCTTGAGCTTTTCATCTACAGTTCTTGGACTTTCCATGCATAGCATCTTGTCAGACTCCATGGTACTTGGTAAAGATGAAAAGCAGATACCCTTTGTTGCTGCCTCCCTCAGAGCTGGGGTCATGGCGAATCCTGCAGATAATTACTGGAAACCTAAAATAATGTAAAAATAAATGATCAAATATCTAGGAAAAAGGCTCATGCTTACACTTTTACCAAGGGCAACATTTTCAATGCTTCTGATTAAAATGCTAATGGAACCAAACTCCTCCTTTATTTCCCAACTCCTAACAATATCTCTGTTCTTTCTTAATTCATAAGGAATCCAACAAAGACTAAACTATTCTTTACTCCGACTGTGGGCCCAATACCAAAAACTCCAATTAAGGTTGCACACTACCTAGCCCAATAAGTATTAGACAAATACTTGTGAATGTACCTCAACTGTACTTCAAGATTTTTTTTTTTTTTTTTAACAATGTTTAGTGAAAGGCAAAAGAAAAAAATTCCAACCTGGAATCTGGGAATTATATTTGAAAATGTGACTCAATCCCATACTTTCAGCCAAAGTATGAACTACTTATCTTTATAAAATATAAGCTGCTCAAAACCTCCATTTCTCAAATTTCACAATCTGAACAGTATAAATATTAACTAAAATAAGCTACATAATATCAGAAGATGTAAGTAACTGAACTACAAGCAAAAAAGTATAATTTCACAACTATTAAAAATAATGATAGCAAAAACTTGCTTAATCTTCAATGCACAAAAATTTTTCGTGAAAAAGTATCTGCAATATTTTTTTCCCTTCTCACAAACAGATAATCACAAGTTATCATTATAAAAGCTGTTACTCCTGCCTGGAAAATAGTGGGGACTGTAACAGATGACTGCTAAAAAATTAATCCCATAATTAAACAAATTTCATTGTATCTTATCAAAAGAAAAAGTGTAAAACCATACAGTCTGATTCATTGAAAAAGTTAATCGTCTACCATTGAAAATTATGAAGACTAAATACTGAAAAAAAATTTATACCATTAAAAATTAGAAGTTTTGTAAGATACTCTGGAATGATACTCTGTAATTTCTGTTTCAATACATGATTGTTAATAGTCATTTAAATGGCCATACTCCCATACTTTATGTCCCAGGTGCTAACTGTAACTCTATAACCTTCATTTTTATGTGAAAACACAAAACCAAAAGGGGATTCTTTACAAAGACTAGCAAGAATGATAAAAGGAGGGCGCCTGGGTGGCTCAGTTGGTTAAGCGACTGCCTTCGGCTCAGGTCATGATCCTGGAGTCCCGGGATCGAGTCCCGCATGGGGCTCCCTGCTCGGCAGGGGGTCTGCTTCTCCCTCTGACCCTCCCCCCCTCTCATGCTCTATCTCATTCTCTCTCTCAAATAAATAAGTAAAATCTTTAAAAAAAAAAAAAAAAGAATGATAAAAGGAATAAAAGGCACAAAGGCTCTAATGCAGTTACAAAAAAAAATACACAGGGTTAAAAGCAAGTTATAGACTAGAAGAAGACTTAGGCAATATATATAATAAAAAAGAGTTCATACCCAGAATACATAAAGAACTCCTACAAATGAGCAAACTGGTCAGACACTTCACAGATGACATCCAAAAGATCATTAAACATATAATCAATCTTACTAGTAATGAAGGAATTATAGATTAATAAAGCAAGAGGCCAGTTTTCCAATCACTAAATTGAAAATAATGTTTTAGGGGCACCTGGGTGGCTCAGTTGGTTAAGCATCTGCCTTCGGCACAGGTCATGATCTCGGGGTCCTGGGATCGAGCCCTGCATCAGGCTCCCTGCTCAGTGGGGAGTCTGCTTCTCCCTCTCCCTCTGCCTCTCCACCCTACGCATGCTCTTTCTCTCTCCTCTCAAATAAAATAAAATCTTTAAAAAAAAACAAAAGAAAAAGAAATGAATGCTCTAAGTCTGAAATATCACTTATGACAAGATTTCCCACATCTGTTTGGACTATAAGTTGATTCAGGAATTTGACAATAATGTAGAAAATGTATTTGTCATAGGTGCACAAGAGAGCACTGTTTGTAACAGCAAACTATGCTTTCAAAGCAATCTAGATATCTAACAATAAGAGAATGGATAATAAAACATGATGGAATACTGTACAGCAGTTAAAAAGAATTACCTAAATCTAAATATACAAATATGGACAAACCTCAAAAACAATATAAAGTTTTTAATGGTACAGTATGCTACCAAATAAATAAAATACAAACACAAGCTCTCTTTGCTCCATCTACTGTGAGAATGAAGACCATTCTCAGCAATCAGACTGTCAACATTCCAGAAAATGTCAACATCACTCTGAAGGGATGCACTGTCATTGTGAAGGGTCCCAGAGCATCAATGCAGGACTCAATCTCAGGGCGCCTGGGTGGCTCAGTCAGTTAAGTGTCTGCCTTTGGCTCAGGTCATAATCTCCAGGTCCTGGGATCGAGCCCCACATCGGGCTTTGTTAAAAACAAAGACAGCAGGGTGCCTAGGGTGGCTCAGTCGTTAAGCATCTGCCTTCTGCTCAGGTCATGATCCCAGGGTCCTGGGATCAAGTCCCACATTGGGCTCCCTGCCCAGCAGGAAGCCTGTTTCTCCCTCTCCCACTCCCTCTGCTTGTGTTCCTGCTCTTGCTATCTCTGTCTCTGTCAAATAAATAAAATCTTTAAAAAAAAAAAGACATCAGAAAATTTTTGGATGTTTTCTATGCTTCTGAAAAAGGAACAATTCAGGCTGATGAATAAGATCTAAGTTGCCCAGCTACAGAAACAGCAAGATACCAGATGATTTTTCAGACTTATTTGTGATATTTCAAAGATTCAATAAAAGCTGTATTGATTTGGGGAAAAAAAATACAAACACAAGACCACACCACATAAATGTGTGTGTGTGTGTATGTGTTTATGTGTTTACAAGAATAAAAAACGAACCAGAAAAATACCCACCAAATCTGTAACAGTAGTTGCACATCAGGTAAGTTCCATGAAACAGAACTAAGAGTGGTGGTTTAAGAGGAGCTGAGTTTCAACTACAAACTTTATTACCTGGGGGAAAAAGACTTAAATGCAAAATGAACAAATGTTAATGGTTCTTAATTCTGTGTGATAAAAATATAGACGTTTGGGGGTGCCTCACTGGCTCAATCAGTAAAGCATGCAACTCTTGCTCTCAAGGTCGTGTGTTCAAGCCCCATGATGGGCATAGAACTGACTATAAAGAGAGGTTTGCCTTTTTTATACTTTACTGTGTAATGTCTCAAAAAAATGTAGAGATTTCCATATAATTCTCTCCTCAAAGTCTGTATATCTCAAAGTTTTCTAATTTTATGAGAAATATTCTATTATCTTCTATTCAATAAACATCTACAATAGGGGCGCCTGGGTGGCTCAGTCGTTGGGCGTCTGCCTTCAGCTCAGGTCATGATCCCAGGGTCCTGGGATCGAGCCCCGCATCGGGCTCCCTGCTCCGCGGGAAGCCAGTTTCTCCCTCTCCCTCTCCCCCTGCTTGTGATCCTGCTCTCACTGTGTCTCTCTCTGTCAAATAGATAAATAAAATCTTTAAAAAAAAAAAAAAACATCTACAATAGTATTTAGATATCCACACTGCTTTCTAAGGAAAACTGTGTTCACAGATGAGGGAGGTATATTCAAAACATACGATATCCCCTCCCTACCCACCTTCTCTCTCTCAAAAATCTGAACAAGGTACTAGGGACATATTCAAAGTGACTAACAGCAGAGGCAGAAGGTAAAATATCATGAGGCAGTAGAGTTCATCTCAGGCCCTAGATAAACTAAATATAAGGGAAAACTAAGATGCAAAAATAAATAAATATTAATAGTTAAGAACTATAATTGGTAGCAAAAAAATGTACATTTAGACTGCCTTAGGGGCATTTACGGTAGAGAACTAGAATAAAACACACACACAAAAAATTCTGGTGAGATCTCTAGGGCTTACTTGGTACAATAGGCAGTTTCTAAAATGCTCTTAATAATCCCCATATCCTGGTTATTCATGCCCTTGTATAATCCTTTCAAGTATGGACTGGATTTGCTGACCTGCTTCTAGCAAACAGAACTCACGAGAGGTGATGGGATATCACTTCTGAGATTAGGTTCCATCTTGTCACCCTCTCTCACTCTGGGATGCCAGCTGCCATGCTGGGAGCTGGAAGACCCACATAGCAAAGAACTCATGTTTGCAGCCAACAGACAGAAAACCTAAAGCCTGACAAAAGTTATGTGAGCAGTCTGAGAAGCAGATTCTTCCCCTGTCAAGCCTTCAGATGACAGAAGCCCCAGCCAACACACTGACTGCAACCTTGTGTGAAATCTTGAGCCAGAAGCACCCAGCTGAGCCATGCTTAGATTCCTGACCCATAGAAACTGTGAAAAAAAGACATTAAATTGGGGGCTAATATGTTACAGAGCAATAGATAACTAATACACTTGGATATGAAGACTTTGGGTTCTAGTCTCTAGAAAGCCCATCCATTCCACAGTTCCAATTCTAGGATTTCCATGAAGTTCCTCTATATTATATTCCCAAGTGTATCCTTATAAAAATCTCAGCCTGAAAGTCTTTCTACGTTGCAACCAAAAGAAACTCATGAAAATAGATGTCTCCTGTAAATAAAAGATTAAATTATGTTCATATAGTCTTTGTTTTATATGATGTATCATGGTGATTAATTTGCAAATACTGAACCACCCTTGTATCCCTGGAATAAATCCCGCTTAATGTTTAGTTTTGTTTTTGTTTTTTTTTTTAAAGATTTTATTTATTTATTTGAGAGAGAGAATGAGAGAGAGAGAGAGCATGAGAGGGGGAGGGTCAGAGGGAGAAGCAGACTCCCCGCCGAGCAGGGAGCCCGATGCGGGACTCGATCCCAGGACTCCAGGATCATGACCTGAGCCGAAGGCAGTCGCTTAACCAACTGAGCCACCCAGGCGCCCTTAATGTTTAGTTTTATCATTAAACATAAGTACATTATCCCAATTTTTAAAATTATTTAAATATGTGATCATTACATATAACAGTGTATCCTAATTGATTATTCTAAACTCTGCCATTTCTGACTTCCTCCATATTACATAAACTACACTTACCACTAACATTTCTAAAGATCTATGAAGGCTTGGATTTTCGACTATTTTGTTAACTACTACAGGCATCCCTCATTTTATTGCACTTCACTTTATTGCACTTTGCAGATAGTGCGGTTTTTTTTTCTTTTACAAACTGAATGTCTGTGGCAACCCTGCATCAAGCAAGTCTATTGATGCTGTTTTTCCAACAGCATATGCTCACTTCATGTCTCTGTGTCACATTTTCGTAATTCTCACAATACTTCAAACTTCTTCATTATTATTATATTTGTAATGGTGATCTTGATTAGTGTTTATGATTCACCAAAAGCTCAGATGACAGTTTTTAACATCAAACTATTTTTTAATTAAGGTATGTACAGTTGACCCTTCAACAATGCAGGGGTTGGGGTGCCAACCACCAACAGTTGAAAATCCATGTATAACTCCTCCAAAACTTAACTACTAGAAGCCTTACTAATATAAACAAATAACACATATTTTGTGTTATATTAGTATATTCTTACACTAAAGCTAGAGAAAATGTTAAGAAAATCAAAACACATTTACAGCACTGTATTTATTGAAAAAAAAATCCATGTGTAAGTGGATGCAGAGGGTTCAAACCTATGTTGTTCAAAAGTCAACTGTATATTGTTTTTTCAGACATAATGCTATTGCATACTTAATAGACCACAGTATAGTGTAAACATAACTTTTATGCACTGGGAAGCAAAAAATTCATCTGACTTGCTTTATTGCAATATTTGCTTCGTTTTGGTGGTCTAGAACTGAACACACAGTATCTCTAAGGTATGCTTGCTTACCATCAACATGAAAAGTATCTTACATACGGCAGATGCTCAGTAAATACCTGGTGAGTAAGTAAATGGTTACCATTATGTTCAGAATAAAATCCAAAGTCGTCCTTTCCATGGCCTACAAAGTTCTATATTATCAGGTCCCTGATAACTTCATATTCTACATCTCTCTTCATGGATTACTACACTCCAGCAACACTGGCCTCGGTGCTATTCTTGAAACACACCAGAAAAGTCCCTGCTTCAGGGACTTTGTACTTGCAATTCTCTCAGCCTGGAACAATTTTCCACAGATAAGATGGCTGGCTCCCTCAATACATTCATATTTCTGCTCTACAATACCCTCATCAGGGTCTTGACTTGACTAATATATGTAAAATAGCTTTAGCCTCTCAATTCATGACACTCCACTTCCTTATAATGCTTATTGTTCCTGATAGTCACGATCTGGTATTTTATTACATTCTAATAAGGAATTTATTTTAAGGGCAGACCTATATTTTGGCCAAGGTTCCAACTGCCAGCACTTAGGTATACAATAATTGTCAAATATCTGTTGATTGAATTAATAAACAAACAAGTGAGGCTTGATTTTGACATGTGTTCCAAGATTTCGGTAGTAATAAATCATAACAACACCTATTTCAATTATTATTTTTAAAATAAATGTTACAAACAAAGCAATATATAAATATAATGTGTCACAACCAAATGTGGTTTTCAATTAGTACATACTGGCTCAATATTTTTTTTTAAGATTTTATTTATTTGACAGAGAGAGATAGAAGAGATGGAGCACAAGCATGAGGGAGCTGGAGAGGGAGAAGCAAGCTCCACGCTGAGCAGACAGCCTAATGCCGGGATTGATCCCAGGTTGCTGGGATCATTACCTGAGCCGAAGGCAGATGCTTAAGGACTCAGCCACCCAGGCACCCCATACTGGCTCAATATTTTTAATCTTTTTTTTTAAGATTTATTTATTTTAGAGAGACAAAGTGAATGAGCAGGGAGAGAGGCAGAAGGAGAGAGAGAGTCCTGAAGCAGTCTCCCCACTGAGCACAGAGCCCAACACAGGACCTGATCCCAGGACCTTGAGATCATGACCCGAGCCAAAATCAAGACTCAGCCACTCGACCAACTGTGGCTCAATATTATTATAAAAATTCAATCCTTGGGGGTGCACGCGTAGCTCAGTTGGTTAAGTGACTGACTTTTGATTTGAGTTCAGGTCATGATCTCAGGGTCGTGAGATTGAGCCCCGCATCCGGCTTTGTGCTAAGCGTGGAGCCTGCTTAAGATTCTACCTCCATCTCCCTCTGCCCTTCCCTCCCACCCCCTGCTCACACTTGCTTGCTCTCTCTTAAAGTAAATAAGTAAATAATCACTGATATTCACCATATTAAAAGATTAAAAAAGAAAATATAGGGACGCCTGGATGGCTCAGTCAGTTAAGTGTCTGCCTTTGGCTCAGGTCATGATCCCAGGGTCCTGGGAGCTAGTCCTGCATCGGGCTCCTTGCTCAGCAGAGAGCCTGCTTCTCCCTCTGCCTGTCAATGCCCCCTGCTTATGCACTCTCTCTCTGACAAATAAATAAAATTTAAAAAAAGACAATTTTATGATCTTAATAGGTGAAGAAAAAGCATTTGACAAAATCTAATATTCATTCATGACTAGGAAAAAACCCTCTGATAAGGAAAAGAAAGAAAACTGCTTAAAGAGCATCTACACAAATGCCTACAGATAACTTTACAATTAATGATGAAAGACTGATGCCTTTGCCTGATGACTGGTAATGAGACAAGGTGTCTGTTCTCACCACTCCTATTCATCATCATACTGAGGTCCTAGCCAATGGAATAGATGAAGAAAAAAGAAATAAAAAGCATACAGATTGGAAAGGAAAAAGTAAAATTGTTTCTATTCACAGATGAAATTATTTTCTACATGGAAAATCCCAAGGGATCTATAAAAAAAAAAAAAGCTTCTAGATGTAATGAGTTTACTAAGGTAGCAAATATAAGGTCAAGAAACAAACATCATTTATATTTCTAAAATGAAAAACTGGATGAAAAAAAGCAAGGAACACCCTAAATGGAGTGATATGCTGTGTTCATGGATTATTGAATATTGTTACAATGTTAATTCTTCTTAAAAAAACTGATCTATAGATTCAACACAATCCTAATCAAAATCTTGGCAGAATTTTTTGCTGATATCAAAAGCTGATTCAAAAATTCACATGGAGGGACACCTGCGTGGCTCAGCCAGTAAATGTCTGCCTTCGGCTCAGGTCATGATCCCAGGCTCCTGGGATGGAGTCCCACATTGGGTTCCTTGTTCAGCAGGGTACCTGCTTCTCCCTCTGCCTGCCACTCCCCCTGCTTGTGCTCGCTCTCTCTCTTTCTCTCTCCCTGACAAATAAATACATAAAATCTTTAAAAAAAAATTCATGTGGAAAAGGCAAGGAACTAGAAAACAAAACAAGAGAAAGAACAAAGCTGAAGGACTCAAACTACCTATCTATTTAGTCAAAATAAATGTGGCATTGGTAAAAGAACAAACACAAGATCAATAGAATAGAGAGCTCCAAACAAACCACCACACATATGGTCAACTGATTTTTGACAAAGATGTAATGGCAACTCAATGTAAAAAGACTAACTTTAAACAAATGGTTCTGGAACAATAAGACATCCATATGCAAAACACTGAAACTAAACTCATATCTCAAAGGATATACCTTATATAAAAACAGTCACATCCAACAGAATGGATCATAGACCTGAAAGTTAAACTTAAAACCATAAAACTTCTAGAAAAATACACAGAAAAAAATCTTTATGGGTTAGACAAAGATTTTAGATAGGACAACAAAAACATTATTCATAAAATTGATAAACTGGACTTCCTCAAAATTAAATACTAAACATAAGAAACTAAAACATAACAATTTATGCAGAAGGTATATGTTCAAGTTAGTAGAAATCAAATGTGCATACTCCTGAAAGATTTTTTTTTTTACCATTCAGGTTAACTCTAAGTAATGGCTTCAACCATTATACAGTTTTAAACTGTAGTTATTTTAAGTCACTTACTATTTCATTTTTATGCATAAAGGACAAACGGTTAGAGGCAGAATACATAAGGAATACTGATTTAGAACATAAAATAATGAATTCTGCAAATTTACCTCAATAGTAAGCTAAACAAGTTTTGGTGACTGATGTTGATTTGCCTCAAAAGTCCATGTTCTTGAGTTTTCAGACTATGGGTGACAGTCAAGTGTTCAACATACTGTAGCTTTTTTCCCCTTGGAAATACATATTATAGGATGTGGCGATGTAGACCATAAAACTGCAATTTTCTTGCAACTATTTTGGAATGATATCTATTTCTAATGTTTGTTGTACAGAGTTGAAATGATTGCTTTTTTCCTTTTTTAAGTAAAAAAAAATGGCATAAAAATTTTTAAAGGCTTACAAATACCAAATATACAAAATGTCAACATTAAAAAAAATTAGTCCCATTAGTTCTATGAAGTGTATTCACATGATCACAATTATTTTATAGCACTTCCAGTATTTCAGAAGCCAATTTAAAAAAACAAGACAGGGCGCCTGGGTGGCTCAGTTGGTTAAGCGACTGCCTTCGGCTCAGGTCATGATCCTGGAGTCCCGGGATCGAGTCCCGCATCGGGCTCCCTGCTCGGCAGGGAGTCTGCTTCTCCCTCTCCCACTCCCCGCTTGTGTTCCCTCTCTCGCTGTGTCTTTCTCTGTCAAATAAATAAATAAAAATCTTTAAAAAAAAAAACAAGACAGTAAGAATATCTAGCTACAAGTAAAGTCATCTGGTTTTCATTTGAGTATAAAGACTATCCACACCACAACATGTTATTTATAAAGAAGTGCTTGTGAATGGCAGCTGAAAACCTATTTCATCTTTTAAAAACAAAACAAAACGAAAACTTTCTAAAAATTACAGAAATAAACAAGTTTAAAAAGAGACAAACTGACTTTCAAAAAGCAGAAAATGAAGAAATGGCCAACCTTGAGTCATATAGTTTTGTCTATTTTTGGTAGGAGCTAGATTTTTAACCTCCATTTAATATGTATTCAATATAAAGCCAAACATTCAACAATTCAGTTAATACATATTTATTGAGTGAATATAACACACACCATCTTAGTTACTAGAAAGATGACAGTGAACATCAAAGATAAGGTTTCCATTCTCACAGAGCTTACATTCTAGCAAATGGTAGATACAGAGTAAACAGACAAAAAAATACCAAGTAAATAAGGGTTCCCTAGTGTTCTTATAAAAAACTAAACAGTGATACAGCATGTCAACATTGGGACAGGAGTTACTTTAGATTTGTAGATGAACGAAGGCCTTGGTGTTGGTGACATTTGCTCTGAGATCTGAAATGACAATAACCAACCAACCAAGACTTGGGGGTAAGAGCCTTCCAAGAAAAAAAGCCAACTAATAAAATGTTTTTAAACAGGAATAATTTTGGTGTGTTTGTGGAACAAAAATAACAAATATATCTAGAACATAATGAGCCAGAGAGACAAAGTAAGAGGAAATAAGATCAGAGAGGCAAATGGTTTGCCAAGACATTTTATGTAAGTCAAAGGAAAACCACTAAAGGTATTTGGATAAGATAGTAACATGATCTAATACACATTTTTATTTTTAAAAGATTCCTCTAGCTGTTCTACAAAGAAAAAGTTTGTATAGGAGAAAGAATGGAAATGGCTTCCAAGAAGAGAAGCAGGGAGACCAATTAAAAAGCTACCTGAAGTAATCTAAACAAGAGATAGTACCAGTGGCTTGGGATTAGTGAGGTAGTACTAGAAATTAAAATGGATGAATCTAAGATACGTTTCAAGGTAGAACTGACAAAACTTTTGATAGCCAAGATTTTATGGGGCCAAAGGTAAAGGAAGCAATTAATTATGACTCTTAGATTTTTGGATTGAGCAACTGAGTTGTCAGTGATGCCATTTTCTGAAATGGAGCAGAACTGAGGAGACAGAAGGTTGAGGGAGAAAAATAAAAAGTTCTCTTTGGGATATGTTGACTTTGAAGTACCTATTAGCCATCCAAGTGGAAGTAGATTATCAAGTCTAGAGTTCAAGCAAGAATTCATAGAGATACCATTTTTGGGAGTCACTGGTTATAAACAGTATTTAAAGCCAAAGGACCAGAAGGGGCTTTCTTTTTTTTTTTAGATTTATGTATTTATTTTAGAGAGAGAGAGAGCATGAGTCAGGGGAGAGGAAGAGGGACAGAATCCCAAGCAGATTCCTGGCTGAGTGCAGAATCTGATATGGGGCTCAGTCTCACAGCCCTGAGACCATGAGATCATGAGATCATGAGATCATGTCCTGAGCCAAAATCAAGAATACCAGATGCTGAATACAAAAAAGAAGAAATATTTGAAGCAATAACTGAGAATGCCTCCAAATTAATGTCAGACATCAAACCACAGATCCAGAAAGTTCAGAGAACACAAATAAGACAAATGCCAAAAGTAAATAGCATATATCACTGGATAAATGAAGCACTCTATTAAAATTGTATTACATAATTTATATACAATTATATACAATAATAGTATACTTACAACAAATAATAGTTCATCTAAAAATCATTTATCACATATTTTTCCCATTAAAATGAAAGCCACATGAAGGCAGGGTTTGAATGTTTTCACTCAGTGCTGTATCCTAGAATACTGTTTGGCACATAGCAAGCAGGCCCTTAGTAAATATTTCTTCAATAAATAGCTTCAAAAAATAATAAAATTACATGGGTTTGAATTGTGTGGGTCCACTTACATGTGGATTTTTTTCAAGAAATACAGTTCTGTAAATGCATTTTCTTTTATGACTTAATCGTTCTTTTCTCTAGCTTATTTTATTGTAAGAATATATAATACACCTAACATACAAAATACGTGTTAATCAGGTATTTGTGTTATAGGTAAGGCTTCCAGTCAACAGCAGGCTATTAGTAGCTAAGTTTGGGGGGGGGGGCATCAAATGTTATATGTAGATTTTTGACTGCATGGGGGGTCAGCACACCTAACCCCCACATTGTTCAAGGGTCAACTATATTTTAAAATGCCTAGGAAGGAGGTTCATGAGATACTTTATTATGAAAGGAGTCTTAAGATTAGGAAATATTAGTATAGAACACTGCTGTCCCATAGAAATAGGAGTTACACATTTAATTTTAAATCTGCTACTAGAATATATTTTAAAAAGTAAAAAACATGAAATTTTAATTTATTAAAATATTTCAATCTGTAATTAATATAAAAGTATCTTGATGAGATGTGCTAAGTCTCAAAATCCAGTGTTTTTTACATTTAACAAACTCAATTTGGACTAAACACATTTCAAGAGCTTGATAGTCACATGTGGTTAAGGACTACTGTACTGGACAGTACAAAGTATAAAGTATAATCCCCCTAAGTAAACAAGAATCAACCATTAACTAAAATATTAGTCCCCAAAGTTCTTAGCCAAACATATTGTTTTGTATTTTTAGGCACCTATAGTATTTCAGAATGTTCAAAAATATGGAAAAGACAAATCCTTAAAAAGCTTTCAAAGAAGCATCAAAGAAGCATCTTGATCTCATGAATATTTAGTTTCTAATTATTCTGGTTTCTAATTATTCAGTTTCTAATCATGCACATAATTGTGTGGTGCAAAAAGCACTTGGATCTTAGCTAAATCTAAGAAATTTCTTTCAAGCTGCTAAAATACTGTACTATTTCCAGGCACCATTTATTTCATATACACCTAAGATACTCAGGTAAAACAGGTACCTCTTCTAAGAGTTTAATATATAGGACTTCAAAGAACCTGTAATGGATAAAACTGAGAAAAACTGAACTCCTTTTGGCCACAAACACAGAACTAAAATATTAATCTAACAGGATCTGCAAGCTAAGAAACCAACCATATCAGTACCCTTTCAGATTATCCTAATTATCTGTCAAGAAGCAAATGTTCTTGGGCGCCTGGGTGGCTCAGTTGGTTAAGCGACTGCCTTCGGCTCAGGTCATGATCCTGGAGTCCCTGGATAGAGTCCCGCATCGGGCTCCCTGCTCGGCAGGGAGCCTGCTTCTGCCTCTGACCCTCCCCCCTCTCATGTGCTCTCTCTCTCTCTCATTCTCTCTGTCTCAAATAAATAAATAAATAAAATCTTAAAAAAAAAAAAAAGAAGAAGCAAATGTTCTTGATAATCCAAAAATCAACTATATTTCCTGAGCATGAATTTCACTTCTATGTTTTTACAACAAAGTTTTCAACTTACATTCCAATTTTAATTAATTAGTTAATTAAAAAATTCTTTAGCACATCCACAGCCCAGAAATTTTGAGGGTGGCAAAAAACAAAACCAAAAACTAATCTGTTATAAATCTTTTACAGATAATCCACCAAGTAAATAACCCTACAATGAACAGTCCAGATCTCACTACATATCCTTTTTTCTTAGAAGTCTCACAAAAAATACCAGAGAGAAAACTGCAGCCAGGCAAAGTTTATGCCTTTAAATTATAAACATTTAAAAACTACAAAGAATTAAAACTTTTTGTCTTTTCTTTTTGTCCATATTAAACTCATTATTATATAAATCAAATTAGTTCAGTAAAAAGTCTACATCATAAATTCTAACTTTTGTTCTACAATCTAATCCAACACATTCATTGTGAATTAAGTAATCAGTTGTTACGTTACCACAAATAAAAAGCTTTGCCCTGATGTCTACAAAATGTTTCCATTAGTGACATCATCTTTTTTTTATAAATCATGCATATTTATGAATTTAGCATTAAATATAAAATGGTCCTGTAGACATCATGAGATATAATAAATATTATGTCATCCCTCAAAAATTGCATGTACACAGTGAGATAATTATGATGTCATTAATTACTGAGTTGATCCCAACACTTAGATCAGGTCTTTACAATATATAGGTCATATATACCAAATAATTTTTGGCATTTCTACTTTTCTAAGAAAAAAATCAAAAGTTTGCTAATCTAGTCTATCTTCAGAAATGAAACTGATAATCTAATTTAGATAAAAACCACCCTTCCTCCTGAAAATGAACATTAAAAATTAAAGGCCAAATCTGATTTTCCACCCCCTAAAGTACTGCTCCAGATTTTAACTATGATTTATATTCTAGCACGTGTATGTATATTTCATATAGTCCATGGAAAATACCCTATTCAAATCCACCCTGAACATTAAATTTACTCTTTTGACTGGAATCTGGATAATCCTAGTTATCTTAAATGTAGTAACACGAACTAGGAATTACATTATCACAAATAAGGCAGATTCATCCTTAAGTTTTAGACCGTAAGAACTACCAATGACATTTTGAGAAAGGGGAAAAGCCTGAAGTAGGGACAAATGTTAAATTATTTCCACAGTAACAACTTAAATGTGATTCAGACAGCTGATCCATTAGAATAACAGTCAGAGAAAGATAGGAAAAAAGACAAATTCTCTCAGCAAAGTATGAAAAGCTCTTTCAAACATTACTAAAATATAAGACTCA
Organism: Neomonachus schauinslandi; assembly: GCF_002201575.2. Taxonomy (NCBI): domain Eukaryota; kingdom Metazoa; phylum Chordata; class Mammalia; order Carnivora; family Phocidae; genus Neomonachus; species Neomonachus schauinslandi. The sequence goes on from NC_058405.1 coordinate 166,927,727, forward strand.
AAAATTTTAATTTGTAACTCATAAAGAAAAAATCTAATTAAAACAATAGTAATGAGAAAGAGTTTACACTGGTATTAATTTTACTCCTCAAAAATATAAGAACTAATGGAAGATATAAATACAAAATACAGTGTCATGTTTTCAAGATTTCTTTCTTAAATGTGGACATTCTCAATTTACAGCAGGAAACACTGCAGTAATTGGCATGACCAGGGTACAGTTGGCTCAGTACTTTGTACTCAGTAATGTTTACAGCAAGAACTTCTTCCACTTTGAAAACTATCCCTAAAAAGGAATTCTCTTTGAAGACTAAAGGAATTTAATTAAAGATAAAGCCACTTGGGTGGCCACATAATACATCAAACAGATCATACTTCAAGCAGAATTATTACTACTCAGTTCTAAGTGCATGACTCATAGGAATATAAATGAAGAGTTGTTTTTTTGTGTGTGTGTACATCTGCTTGGATCCAGAAATTTACATTTAGAAGTGTACTATCATATTTGCTCCAATTTAATTTCAAGTCGTTAAACACTGATTAATGATCTACACATAAAACTTTTTAAAAATTACTTTGAAAAACATGCTTGAGAATTCTTGGTCTTCTAGAACCAAAACCAGACAATGAATACAAAGTTCATTACAAATGTCAACAAAACCTCAATATTATAAATGAATGCCTTTTCTCCCAATTCTGCAATACTTAGAGAACTGTCGCATCCATATAGAAATAAAATGTGCTTCTAAAATCCTAAACATATCAAGTATTAAAGACTTTCATTATTGTCTTCAGATTTTCATTACAGACTGTCCACAGGCAAGTACAATATTACCATTTTTATTAACATTTGCTGATTATTTATCCTACATGCAGTAAGGAGCCCAGTTCACTGAAATCTCTCTTAAGACAACATCTAAAAGGAAAAACAAATAGAAATCTTGTGGAAATGATACACCTTCCTTGCCTTTTGAAATTGAACATACAGAAAGTAATGTAAGATCGTACTGATGATTCAGGGTCATCCTTATGTACAGTATTCCCTTATAGTCCCATAATGCAATCAGGACTTTTAGGATAGAGGTATAAGATGATATGCTTTCAAGTCAGTAAACTGGTCGCTAATTCCCTACGACCTCTCACTTCTGTTGCAAGCAGCCCCACTCCTTGCAGTTTTTAACTTGTGAAACCCAATTGGTAAACAATCCTAAACACAATTCTAAACCTGAACGAAACAGCTTTCTGCCTCCTTTACGATCTAAAACTGTACAGACCAATGCAAAAGGACATGAGAGGAAAATAACCAAATAAATGAAAATAAAAATTACAGATGAAATATAAGGTTTATGTGGTAGGTTAAAGGCAGTAAAAAATGTTATAGGCAGTAATACATGGAACAATGTGAATAATGAAATAAAGGAACTTTAGATAGTAGGCTTTAAAAAAAAACACCAAAAAATAAATAAAAAATAAAAAAAAAACACAGAAAAGGCTACACATGAAACTAGAATGATCAAAGTGAAATCTGTAAGTGAATTCCATACAAGATAGATAAATGAATAAAGGAAATGAAATAGTTTATCATGATAAATGGCATAAAAAACTGGATAGAACTCTTGGATAATGCAGGAGTTGAACATGAGAAGTCACTGGACCTTTTTAGGAGACAACTGTGAGATCAGCAAGGCCCCTATCTGAAGGGAGAAGTACTCAAAGTAATGAATCAAACAATAACGGTATACTGCCAACAATGTACTGGTAAACTGAGTAAGACAAAAAAGGCAAGACATGATTTCCTGATTTTCCAGAGGTCAAAAAGGTAAATATTAATAAGCCAACTGGCAAGTATTCATTGAGCACCCACTTTGTGATTTGCAACATGTCAAATATGAAATATATTCTCCTTGAAGCAGCTCACAGTAAGAAGATAGATATACCACAGTTATTGTGGAAACAATAACTTAAGGCAAATTAAAGCAAGGTTTTTTGTTTCAATACTAACACTAGATGATGAACAAGGACATAATGTGAGGCTGGGTCATACACGAGATGAGTATAAATTGATACAACATTCTAGAAGGTAGTTTGGGGATGTTCAAGAGCCTTAAACACACACAACCCCAGTCTCTGACCTAGTAATCTCTTTTACAAATCTAAGGGGAAAAAATTTTCAGAGATTTATGTAAAAGGCAATTCTCTGTAGTGAAGTTTGTTAGCAAAACAACAGAAACATCCCAAACATCTGTCAATAGGAAAAATTTTAAATATAATAGTTACATGATATAATTTTAAGCAGCCAAATATAATTTTTCAAAGACATGGGAACATTTATGAGGTAGAATTAAATGAAAATATATCACATGAACCCAGTTATAGGAAAAATTCAAATACACATATTTAGAAATACAAACTGTATTATTTGCACTCATCTTTATTTTCCAAATTATAAGATTTTTTAATAAAATAATTGTTATTTGAAAAGGCACATATGATACACACGCAAATGATAAATGTAAAAAATAAGTGTGATAGAATTGGCCTGGATTAAGAAAAAATTCATGTAAAAACTTACTCTAGAAGGGCTAGGGAAGAGAAGTAATGATAATCTTTCTAGATTAAAACTACAAAGAAATGATGGCAACCTGACACTGATCAAGTAGGTGGAAAGAGGGAGAATCAAAGATAATAGTTACTACAATAGATTTTGAAGATATTCAAATATATCCTATTTCATGATTCATTCAGTTTATAATCTTCCAGTATGCTGGATTTAAAAAAAAAAAAAACTTTTACTATAAAACCATGTCACTTAGCAATTTCTGTATTTTTGCAGTGTTGGTAAAGATTGTAAACTACTTTTACTAACACAAGGTATTTAATTCTCATAACAATCTCTTAAAGCAGGGACAGTATTATGAAACTATTTACAAGACGAAACAAACATTGAGAAAAGAGGGGTTGTGACTTGCCCAAGGAAACGGCCAGTTAAGAACTGGAAACAGTAGAAACCACTCAATGCTAAACTTTTTCAAGCAATCTACATTCCAGAACACCAGGTTTTTCTCCAATATTGAATTATTTTTAGACCCACTTCTACCTAGTCAAAAACAGTCAGTTTTGTCTGCAGTATTGGTAAATATCTCACTTAGGCTTAGTTGGTAACAAAACTGCCCCATCCTGTATTTTAAAAACATTCCTACAGAACCAAACTCAGCACGAAGTTAAGCCAAATGAGTAAGACGAAAGAGGTTACCGTCTTAAATCTCACCAGCTGACTAAAGTTTGGGGAATCAAAAAGGAATGTGCTTCTCTGTTAAAAAAAAAAAAATCGATTTCCAACACCCCCAACCCCCAGCGCCGCGCCTCACAGCTGATCCGAGGTAAAGGGTGGAGTGGATCTGCGCGGCAGAGCGGGCAGGGAACCAACCGAAAACTAATCCTCTCACAGTGAAAGACAAGAAGGTCCATCCCAGTGCCTTCCCTCTTGGATGTAAAGCTAACCTCTTCTTTTCTTTAACGACCAGAAAACAGCCTTCTATTTCTTGCTACCGATCACCACATATCCTCAAATTTTCCAGCACCGTCGGTCCCTTCGAAATACGAAGAGACACAAACTTGGAAACACCATTCCTCAATAATTCTCTAGATTCTTCTCCACCCCATCTAATTCTAAAAACCAAATCAACGTTGCCTGAAATAAAGTATAAAATAAAAGTAAACAAGGGTCACATCCAACACAGACGGCTCCGCTTCAGAGCTCCCCCAAAACAGCCCACACCTCAACCGCACCCGACAAAGCGCGGCAGCTAAAACAAGGGGCGGGCCCAAGAGACCACGTGTTCTGCCGTCTGCGCACGCGCCAGCCAAAACAAAAGGGAGGCCCGCCAAGCCCCTCCCCCGCCCCACGTGACCACGTCTAGGTCCGCCCCCACCCCTCCCTCCACTCCCTCTCTCCCCTCCCCTCAGCTTCTGCCAAGGCTGTTAGGTTTAGCCGTTTAAATTTGGCTGCGGTCCGACCCCTGCCCTAGAGCGCGATCCTGTGCCGGGACCCGGCGTCCAACAGCCCACAGGATTCGGGGGGCGAAGGGGCTGCCGTTCGGCTGCCTGGCCCGCAAGTCCACCCGGCGGTCTTCTCCGCTTTCCCCTCCCCGCGCTGCCGCCGTCCCCGGCAGAGGAGACCCACCCCCCTCAGCCCGCCGCTGAGACGTCGGCCACTCGCCTGCTGGGGCGCCCTGGCTCCCCTCCGCCGCCGCACCTTCGGTCCGGCCGTGGTGGGGGCTGCTGAGGTGATCTCTAGCTGCCCGCCCGCCTCCCCCCACCCGGGGCGCCGCTGACTCGTCTCCAGAGCGCGCCCCGCTCCCGCCCCGGCCGCCGCCGCGGTTTAACAGTCCGCCCGCTGCCCGCAGCTCCGGGCGGCTCGGGGACGGAACCCTGCTGTGGTGGAGGGGCAGTGGGCGGGGCGCAACGCCAGCCAATGGCAGCGGGGGAGGGGAAGCGCCATGCAAATGAGCGCGGGTGGCGGGGAAACCCCGGCAGGAGGCGGGGCCTGCAGCAGCGGCTGCGAGCGTTCTGGAAGTCGCTGGAGCAAGACGCCCGAATCCTGGTGCAGAGGCGCGGCGACTCCCTGGGGGTGGGTTCCGGGTCGTTCTCGCTCCCTCCTTACCTCTTCCCTTGCCAGCGGGAAGCACGCGCGCGCGCGCACACGCACACACAGACACACACGCACAACAAAAATACAGGCTTGTGACTTCCCGCCCTTGCTTTGCTATTTCTGTACTACCGTGACAGGAAAAGCAAAGAGGGGAAAGTCAGGCGGCATTACGCCCTACCGCCCGCGCTCGGGCTGCGCCGGCTCCTGGCGTCCAGACCCTCCCGCCTTGCGGCTCCAGGGGCAAGTTTTAACAAAGCTTTGTCACAGTTGCCAAATCTGTACTTCTCCGTGGGTTTGCTTGCATACGTGCTCTGCGCTCAAATCCAGAGTCATAATTCTGTACGACTCCCGAGAGGCTCTGAAATAGGGTGACAAATCTGCTTTGGATCCAGCTGGGTCGTTTTATGGTAAAAATCAGGAGCCGCCCGCTCAAGCATTTTTAAGTCCGTACAAAGCTGTTTTGAGTGGCGTTGGAGTTAACTCTGTTCTGCAGTAGCGCAGTCAAATAAATAAACGGGGTTTTGTGTGGAGATAGTTGGCCAGGGACACATAAAAACATTTCTGAGAGAATTGCACCTGGCTCCACTCACCACTAAACGACACCCGGGCATTTCCCCCGCCACGCACTTTTTTTTTTTTAATAAACTGAGCACTAGATACAGTTCTTTTGATGTACTACAGGCTTTCTTAAGCACCTAATTTACACATAAAATGATTTAAGGAATAAAGCGCACTAGAATTTTAGATCCAAAAAGACAATTGCCATTATTTCAACCTTATTAACTGAATAAGATCAGGATGGTGGGGGGAGGCGGGCAGGGGAATCCAAGGAACTGGAGTTATAACAAAGCATTAAGGCATGACACAGATTACTTGAATTAGAAAATAACCTCCTTGTTCCCGGTTTTTCTAGTGCATTGGGACATTACTGCAATAACTTTATGACAGGCTGCATTTATAGCAGAGTATACTTTCTGAAGATTGCTCAGAACAGTAATTGCACCTTCATATGGAGTAAGGGAAGAGTTTCAGGAAATTGATTTACCTTCATTGGAATAAAATTTGTAAGCGAACGATGTGTTGTGAAAATAGTTAAATATTTACTGGATATTCACTCTATTCAAAAGGTTGTTCTTGCCCCTGGGGACAGAAATGCAAAAATGAGTAAGACATTTAAAAAAATTTGTTTAACAGTCTGAGAAGTCAAATCAGTATTGAGATAGTTCAAAGGAAGACTTTTTTATTTGAGCTGGGTATTTTTAAAGACTTTGGGCAGAAAAGAAAGAAGGCATCAATCACAAGATAGTATGTTTGAGTTTGAGTAGAGGTTGTGTTTATGATATTATTGGGCTGGAAAAGTACATGTCAACTAGATTGAGTAAATCTTGAATAACAGGAATTCAGATTTTAACCTGAAGGAATTGTACTGCCATCAAATTACTCGAGGATACAGTTTTCTTCTGTGAAATAATTATCACTTACTAAAACAAAGTATTCATATACTTACCAAATATTTATCGCACACATGTTTTGTGATGGGTATTGGAGATACAGTCATAAATAAAGTTCCTGCCCTGGTGGAATTTGTAGAGGATGGTACAGGCATTGAGCTTTGTAATTATTCAAGTATAATTGAATGCCTATAAGAAGGCATTTTTACATACATTATCTAGTTTGTTCATCAAACAGCCCTAGGAGGGCTCCTGGGTGGCTCAGTCAGTTAAGCATCTGCCTTCTGCTCAGGTCATGATTCCAGGGTCCTGGGATTGAGCCCCACATCAGACTCCCCACAGCAGGGAGCCTGCCTTTCCCTCTCCCTCTGTAGCTCCCCTTCCTTGTGCTCTGTCAAATAAAAAAAAAAAAATCTAAAAAAAAAAAAAAAAAAACACAGCCCTAGGAGATAGGCTGTTTCCAATTCTCCGGGTTAATTCTTTTATCTTGTAGTCAGTCCTGCAGCCCACCAAATTTGTAGACCTTAAATAAATATTTTAATCTATCAAGCCATCATAGAAACATAATTTTCTCATTTCTTTTATATTCAGTTTTTGATACTTCAAAAATAATAGAAACTTGGGGGATAGGAAATGATTAATAATGCAGGTTTGGTTTTAAAAATGTAGAAAAGCCCAAAGAAGAAAAGCACAATCTTTTATATGTATGAGATGACACTGCAGGGGTACCTGGGTGGCTCAGTCGGTTAAGCGTCTGCCTTCAGCTCAGGTCATGATCCCAGAGTCCTGGGATCGAGCCCCGCATTGGGCTCCCTGCTCAGCGGGGAGTCTGCTTCTCCTTCTCCCTCTGCCTGCCACTCTGCCTACTTGTGCTCTCTCTCTGTCAAATAAATAAATAAAATCTTAAAAAAAAAAGAGAGATGACACTGCACACTTTTTTTACCCCAAGTTAACCAAATATTATTATTATTTCTTGACATTGAACATTACCCTAAATATTTTAATATTTGTAACATATGCATGCTGGTTTTCCAGAAACTGTAGAATTCCAAAGCCCCTTAATATGAAATTTACATACTGAACCATTTGTCAAATTGTTTTCCACATTACTTATTCAGCAAAAGCCTGAAAAAATGCACATAGTTAATTTTTTTTGATCAAGGATATATTATTAAAAAGAGGAAACATTAAAGGCATTCTGACTTCTAGGAAAAATATAACAATGGCCAGGAGACTTACAGAACCAGCAAGAACAAGGAGAAGGAAGGGCACCATTCTTGCTGACATAATTATTACCTGTCTAGAAGCACATAAATGTGTCCAGGTAAGCAGTATTATAGTGATTTCATGAGATAAACTTCTCTCCTCAACACCAGTTTTTATTCAGTCACTCTTTTCATTCAAGAAATGTGTGTGCAGCACTTAATATACAGCTGACATTATGATAAATGCTAGCGATACAGGAAAAAGATCATATTCTACTCTTAAGCAGCTCACAGCCAAGGAGGAGTTAAAGCACATGCTTTTCCATCTCCCTTCCCTGTTCTGTCTTTCTCCGTGATACTTACCACCATCTAACAACACAGATTTTGATTCTTTTTGTTGTTGTTGTCTTATCTCCATTGGTAGAATGTAAACTCCATGAGGTCAGGAACTTCTGCTGTTTCGCTCACTGTTGTATCCCCAGAACCAAGGACAGGGCCTGGCACATGTACGTTTCCAACATATATTTGTTGAGTGCATGCATGCATTGAATTCTCATATTTTGCAAAGTGGCTTTTATATTCATTTTCCAGGTTAGGAAAAAGCAACAACTCAGTGAAGTTAAATAATATACCCAAATTCTCACACTAATAAAGTGTGGCCAATATGGGATTTGAAGACAGACCTGCCCAGCTCCAAATGCAGAGTTCTTTCCCCACTACCTCTCCTAGAATAGAAAACTAGTTTGGAAGCCTGTACCATTTACTCCTCAAATTTCCATGCCCAGGGCAACTGTCCTCCACTTTAATATTCTGGTATATTTAATTCTTTCTTTTTATGGTCGTGTTTGAAAAGTGGGACAGGAGAAGTAGCAAGGCTAAAAAGGTGGTAACTCCTATTCGGGATAGATTTAGCTCTAACTAGCTGGTGTCAACAAACAAGCAGACAAAGAACAGGTGCAGTTAGCAAGAGCTATAAGATTCTTAGAACCAGGACAGGATACAAGAGTGGTCAGAACTGGCCCATGCCTGTAGGGGAATAAAAAATGACTCCTAATATGTACAAATATGGATAGCACCTTTTTTCAAAATAGCCCCAAACTAGAGACAACACTAAGATCCATCATACAGTAAAAAGATAAATGGTGGTACATCCATATAATGAAATACTGCTCAGCAATAAAAAAGAAAAAAATTGATACACAGAACAACATAGATAAGTCTCAGTATGATGAGTAAAAGAAGCCAGACTCAAAAGAGTAAATATTATATGACTCCATATAAATAAAGCTCTAGAAAATTTGAATTTAACATATCATCACAGAAAGCAGTTGCTTAGGCCTGGAACAGGGGGAATTTACCAGGATAAATATAAGGGGTATTGGAAATACTCTATATCTTGATCATTGTGGAAGTTTAACGGGTGAATGTATTTGTCACAAAATATCCTTAAACATGCTTAAAACAGGTACATACCAATGTGTGAGAATTATACTTCAATAAAATTGATTTTTAAAACAAGGACTCTGATGAAAGTTGACTCAGGAATTTCAAGGAGCGTTTTTTTTTTTGAACTTGTACTGAAATATACTTTAATGGGATTTAATTTAAATTTAATTTAAAAAACATTCTGGGAAGGGTCCATAAGCTTCACAAAATTGCCAGGAGTCCACGGCAGAAAAAAGATGAAGACTGCCTTTTATCTGGCATGTTCCAGACAGAGGCCACTCCACCAGCCGGGTCCTGGACAGAAGACAGCACAAGGCACAGAGTGGTGACTGGGAGACACTGGGAGGGACTGAACCATCTTCATTTGTCCCGGAGTGGACTGTCCTCACAGCCTAATCTACACTCTCTCCATCTGCCGTGTGGATTCTTAGATGGCGGTCCAAAATATAGGCAGAAAAATTAAAAACCAGTCTGTCTTAGCTAGGATGCAGGTAATCCATATGAAATGTATCCAAAAGCCCAATATAATGATACCTTAAAAATACAAGGGTTGGGACGCCTGGGTGGCTAAGTCGGTTAAACATCTGCCTTCAGCTCAGGTCATGTTCCCAGGGTCCTGGGATCAGGTCCCACGTTGGACTCCTTGCTCAGCAGGGAGCCTGCTACTCTCCCGGCTTGTGCTCTCTCTCTCTCTCTGACAAATAAATAAATAAAATCTTTAAAAAAAAAATACAAGGGTTAATTATCTCTCTTATATTTTGTTGATTCTGAAACACATTTTATTTTTTCAGAATTGAACATTTCTAAAATCGAAATGAACTCAGTACTGGTCAAGATGCAAGAAGAAATCATTGTATCAGTTTGACTGACAGTGGGCTTTAATAATACAAAAATAATAATGCACCTTAAAAGTTAATGAAGTATGGTTTAAAAAAAAAAAGTTTAAAGGTAGATCGCCCAAGCTGATATAACAGCTCCACAAGGTCATGAAGCACCCAGGCTGCTTTCTATTATTTTCTTCTGCCATTCTCAGTCCTGACGTCCATTCTCAAAGTAACCCTAGGGTCCCAGATGGTTACTGCAACTCCAGCCACCATATCCACTTCTCAGGCAGCAGATAAGAAAAGACACAAGACCTTTAAGTGTCTCTCTTCCTCTCCTGAAGTGCCTCTCCACAGTTCTCCAGTTTGGTCCTATGGATCACTTAGAAAGAAAGGCAAAATTGATGTTGGTTGGGCAATAGCTTCCACCAGTTCCCAAAGCAAAATGTCTATAACCGGAGCTGCTAAATGTAGCAAAGCTGGTGGTGATGTGGGGTTGGGGGGTGGGGGGGTGTCAAACAAAAAGCAGCTGGAAGAGATTTTTTGAACTACATTTCCTTTTCAACCTCTGTGGCTGTGTTTAGAGGTGTTGAAAATGATGAACACATTGATGCAATTAGAAAGAATAATGGTATATAAGTCTGCAAAAGTAGGTTAGGACCAAAATATAGAAGTCTTTGAGGCAAGATTAAAGAATATAAAGTTTATTCTGTAGGTAATAGTGGAACCACTGAAGATTATTGCATAAGTAAGTGAAATGACAAAAGTGTTGTTTTCAGAACACTAACCTCATAGGTCTTTACTAAAGAAGTGTATCCAGAAATACTGGTCAGAAATTACTACACTTGAAAAACTATCCCAACATTCTGATTCATTTCATATGAAATGTGAATATCATGGCATGTCTTGAAATCACTGATGTTACATTTCTATTGTAATATCAGTTATATTTCCTCAGTTATGTATCATGTGTAAGAACATGTGAAATTTATATTAGCCATGATGAGGTTAGTTTAGGGAGCAATAACAAATAACCCCCAAACCAATGATTTAAGACTTTTTTGGTTTATTTCTATCTCACACAAAGCCTGTTGCAGGTGTCTTCCATATATTGGATCTGTGTCACTTTGAGATCGCTTCTACAATTGCTGCCACAGGGTAAGACACATACATCCCTTCCATCCATAATCCATTGGCAAAGACTAATCACACAGCTCTGTCCAACTGCAAGAGAACCAGGAAATATGAATTTCTCATGTGCCAAGAAAGGAGGTTTGTGCATGGATGTATATTAAAACTCTCTACTACCAAAGTCACATCAAAAAATTTTTAAATGGCACCAGCAAATAAGACTATGTCTCATTTGAGATGTGACACTCTTCAGGCACTGATCCTAACAACCAGGGTCTAGTTTATAGTTGTCATATTAGGTATTTGTTAGTTCCCTATTTGGTTTCTATTCCACAATTTCCTTTTCTTAACATTTTCCTGATTTTCATGCTGGTACTGAGCCCTCCACCCAGCTTATGTGCTCTGAATGAATCTGCACCTTCCTCCATGTCCCAAGGTGGGCCCAAATTGGCTTAGGCCAATTAATGCATTTCATTTCCCTTAGAACAGTAATTGGTTCAGAGGTGGGCATGTGAGTAAAACTAGCTCCATGAGAGTGAATTTCAGCTCTTATGACCAAAATGCTGGGCAGAAGTGCATTCCTTCACTGTAGACATGAATAAGAAAGTCCCTCCTGTGACCATTAGAGGAGTCAGTTTTAAAATTAGGCCTACATGGGATGCCTGGGTGGCTCAATGGGTTAAGCATCTGCCTTTAGCTCAGGTCATGATCCCACGGTCCTGAGATCAAGTCCTGCATCAGGTTCCCTGCTCAGCAGGGAGTCTGCTTCTCCTTCCGCCTCTGCCTGTCACTTCCCCTGCTTGTGCTCTCTCTCTCTCAAATAAACAAAATCTTTAAAAAAGTAAAATTAGGCCTACATTTATATGTCTTCTTTGGAGAAATGTCTGTTCATGTCTTCTGCCCATTTCTTGACTGGATTATTTGTTTTTTGGGTGTTGAATTTGATAAATTCTTTATAGATCTTGGTTATCAGCCCTTTATGAGCCAAGATGTCCTTTGACAGATGAATGGATAAAGAAGATGTGGTTTATATCTATATATAATGGCCATCAGAAAGGATGAATACCTACCATTTACATTGACGTGGATGAAACTGGATGATATTATGCTAAGTGAAATAAGTCAATCAGAGAAAGACAGTTATCAAATGGTTTCACTCATATGTGGAATATATGAAATAGTGCAGAGGATCATAAGGGAAGGGAGGGAAAACTGAATGGGGAGAAATCAGAGAGGGAGACAAACCATGAGAGGCTCTTACCTCTGGGAAACAAACTGAGGGTTGCTGAGGGAGGTGATTTGGGGGATAGGGCAACTGGGTGATGGGCATTAAGGAGGGCATGTGATATGATCAGCACTGGGTATTATATCCAACTCATGAATTATTGAACACTACATCTGAAAATAATGATGTATTATATGTTGGCTAATTGAATTTAAATTAAAAATAAATAAATAAAACAAAATAAAGAAAGAAAGAAAGAAAAGAAAATTAGACCTACACTATAAATAATTGAACACAGAGATGGAAAGAAACTATTAAAGTGGGTCCTTTTTTTTTTTTTAAACATTTCTTTTTTTTTTTTTTAAGATTTTATTTATTTATTTGGCAGAGAAAGAGCAGGGGAGCACAAGCAGTGGGAGCAGCAGATGGAGAGGGAGAGGGAGAAGCAGGCGCCCTGTCGAGCAGGGAGCCCGATGCGGGGCTCAATCCCAGGACCCTGGGATCATGACCTGAGCCGAAAGCAGTCGCTTAACCAACTGAGCCAACCAGGCCCCCCTAAATTGGGTCCTTAGTGACAAAACTAAGCTGTTTGGTCAATCAATTTTGAGTCTGTTCTATCTTTGAGCTTTCCAGTTTAATGAGCCCCTCCTTCATTTTTTTAAAAGTCAAATTTGATTTGGGTTTTCTGTTTCTTGCAGCAGAAAATATTCTATCGATATAATTTTCTACGTAAAATGGAACATAACCTCTCTTGGGAAATGTTAAGATAAACCTCTGTGGAGTTTAGATTTAAGTAAAAGATAGAAAAAAAACTGCAATTTTTACTAATCAAAATATAGTCAAGATGGATTTTATTAAACAAGGTAAAATTAAAAAAAAACAAATAAATTTGGTAGTACTCTGAAACTAGAAAAACCTCACTAAAATAAACTAGGGATATTTGCAAAAATGGCTGATTTCAGCTCTCAGGCAGAATTTGTACATGAAGGGCATGGGAAATTTTGTGGTTCCATAGAGCAAGGACACTGTCAGAAATAACAGGGTCATGTCAAAATGTTTCAGCATTACATGATGTCTGGTATTTGTTTTAAAATAATCCATGACAGTCCTCACCTCTATGGTCAACTAATCTTTGACAAAGCAGGAAAGAATATATAATGGAAAAAAAAAAGTCTCTTGAACAAATGGTCTTGGGAAAATTGGACAGCCACATGCAGAAGAATGAAACTGGACCATTTTCTTATACCATACACAAAAATAAACTCAAAATGGATGAAAGACCTAAATGTGAGATAGGAATCCATCAAAATCCTCAAGGAGAACACAGGCAGCAACCTCTGTGACCTCAGTTGCAGCAACTTCTTGCTAGTCATGTCTCCAAGGGCAAGGGAAACAAAGGCAAAAATGAACTATTGGGACTTCATCAAGATAAGAAGCTTTTGCACAACAAAGGAAACGGTCTGACAAAACCAAAAGACAACCCACAGAATGGGAGAAGATATTTGCAAATGACATATCAGATAAAGGGCTAGTATCTAAAATCTATAAAGAACTTATCAAACTCAACACCCAAAGAACACATAATCCAATCAAGAAATGGGCAGAAGACATGAACAGGCATTTCTCCAAAGAAGACAGACAAATGACCAACAGACACATGAAAAAAATGCTCCACATCACTCAGCATCAGGGAAATACAAACTAAAACCACAATGAGATACCACCTCACACCAATCAGAATGGCTAAAATTAACAAGTCAGGAAACAACAAATGTTGGTGAGGATGCAAAGAAAGGGGATCACTCTTACATTGTTGGTGGGTATGCAAGGTGGTGCAGCCACTCTGGAAAACAGTAGGGAGATTCCTCAAAAAGTTAAAAATAGAACTCCCTGTGACCCAGCAATTGCACTATTGGGTATTTAACACAAAGATAAAAATGTAGTGATCTGAAGGGGCACCCATACCCCAATGTTTATAGCAGCAATGTCCATAATAGCCAAACTATGGAAAGAGCCTAGATGTCCATCAACAGATACATGGATAAAGAAGATGTGGTATATATATATATATATATATATATATATATATATATACACATATATATATACATACAATGGAGTATTACTCAGCCATCAAAGAAATGAAATCTTGCCATTTGCAACAACGTAGATGGAACTAGGGTATTACGCTAAGTGAAGTAAGTTAATCAGAGAAAGACAATTATATGATTTCACGCATCTGTAGAATTTAAAAAACAAAACAGAGGAGCATAGAGGAAGGGAGGGAAAAATAAAACAAGATGAAATCAGAGAGGGAGACAAACCATAAGAGACTCTTAACCATAGGAAACAAACTGAGGGATGCTGGAGGGGAAGGGGGCGGGGGAATGGATGATGGGCATTAAGGACGGCACATAATGTAATGAGCACTGGGTGTTATATACAACTGATGAATCACTGACCTCTACCTCTGAAACTAATAATACAGTATATGTTAATTAATTGAATTTAAATAAAATTAAATTTAATTTAAAAAATAATAATAAAATACAATAATCCATGACATGGGACGCCTGGGAAGCTCATAGCTCAGTTAGTTGGGCGACCAGCTCTTGATTTTCCTCAGGTCATGATCTCAGTTTCTTGGGATTGAGCCCTGTGATGGTCTCCGTGCTCAGCGGGGAGTCTGCTCAAGGAGTCTCTCTCTCTCTCCCTCTGCCCCTCCCACCGCTCACGTGCACTCTCTCTGTATAAAATAAATAAATCTCTAAAAAAAAAATCTTAAAATAATCTATGACAGTTGGGGGTATATAGTGCTATAGATGACTAAAGATTAGTCATGAGTTGATAATTGTCAAAACTGGGGGATGTATACATGGTGGTTCATTACACTATTCTCTGTAGTTTTGTATATGTTTGACATTTTTTATAATAAAAAAGAAAAAAATTTGAAACAACTTGCAGCAAATCTTACTGGCCTAAGATGAAACAATTCACACATCAAAAAGAATAATGACTGCAATTAACTAAAATACAACAACATTTCCAAAATCTTATTGATACTAAAAAGACATTACCATTGGAGGTTCTTAGGATACCCACTCATAACTCTAAAAACTGATAAATGGAAAACAAAAATCAAGAATTTACTTTGCCTTTTATTTACAAATTCTATTTCAGGATGTGGCAGCCATCCTGAAATGGAAGGGAGGTACAACTCATCTCCCTTCAAGAAAGAACTTGCCTCGGGGCACCTGGGTGGCTCAGTCGTTGGGCGTCTGCCTTCGGCTCGGGTCGTGATCCCGGGGTCCTGGGATCGAGCCCCGCATCGGGCTCTCTGCTCGGCCGGGAGCCTGCTTCTCCCTCTCCCACTCCCCCTGCTTGTGTTCCCTCTCTCGCTGTGTCTCTCTCTGTCAAATAAATAAATAAATAAAATCTTTAAAAAAAAAAAAAAAAAAAAAAAAAGAACTTGCCTCTTTGTTGTAGGGAACAGTTAACTGAGCCTCTAGCTGTAGTAGCTGTAGGATCCATATTAGCTTTTGAGCTGAGGCCACCCTCTTCCCAGGCAGTCCTTGGACAATGACTGATGAGGGCATAAGAAACAGGGGCTGACCATTTAAGACAAATGTGGGACTCTTCTAATGGGCAGTCTTTACTCCAGAGTTCCTCACTGGACTCTGCAAGACTTTGTCAGATCTGCTTTATGGTCTAAGACCTTGCCCAGTGACTCCCCCTTGTCCAATGACTTCCCTCCATTTTCATCTTTCACAGATGTTACCTCTCAAAAAAACCTCTTGCACTTCTCTGTCTCCACTTCTGATTACTAGAGGACCCAATGCACACAGAGACTAACCAAAAAGTTGATGAAAAGTTCTTCTCTATGAAAGTTAATCAATGCAAAAGGAGTTAAAAATTACAAAATCATCCTTTACAACTCCAAATGAAATCATAGATTTTATAAATAATTATCAGTTGGATATTAAAACCATTAGCTAAAATGCTGACAGGAAATTTTATGGAAGTATCAGACTAGTACTATCTGAATCCACTGATCAATCTCAGTATCTCTAAAAGTGAGACAACTAGATATTAAATGCCTCCTTGTGCAATGCAATGGAATATTCACAGCACCATTTATTAAGTTTTCTAGGCAAAAATATTGAGCCTGAATCTAATCAAACCTTTTGCTCTATCAGTTTATAGGAAGCATAGGGAATAAAGGAACAAATTAAAAATCACCATGAAAGATCAATCAGGCAAATCAATAATGGATATTCTACAAAAGAAATGACTAAGTTTTTTCTAACAAATCAATAGCATGGAGGAAAAAGAAATAATCCCCAACTCATTTCTCAAGGTTAGCATTACCATAATAAAACCAGGCAAAGACAGTTCAAGAAAAGAAAATTAGAGTTAAATTTTCATAAATTTTCATAATTTTCATAAATTCCTTATGAAGATAGAGGCAAAAATCCCCAGTAAATTATATCACATAGAACCAAGTAATGTGTAAAAATCATAACATACAATGACCATATGGGGTTTATCCCAGAAATATGAGGTTGGTTCAATACTCAAAATACAATCAATGTAATCCATAATATTAATAATCCAAAGAAGAAAAACCATATGATCATATCGATTCATGTAGAAAAGCATTTGACAGAAGTCAACATCCTTTAATGGTAAAAACTCTCATCAAATTAGGAATACAGTAGAACCACTTAAACCTGATCAAGCGCATCTACTAAAAATCTACTTAAAACCTGTATTTGATGTGAAAGCTTGAATGCTTTCCCCCTAAGATCAGAAATAAATAAGAAGGTCCATTTTCACAATTCCTATGCAATATTGTAGTGGAAGTCCTAGTAAGTACAATAAGAAAAAAAGAAAGGTAGGAATGAAGGGCGGGAGGGAGGAAGAAAGAAGAAAAGAAGGCAGAGAAAAGAAAGGAAGGAAGGAAGGAAGGAAGGAAGGAAGGAAGGAAGGAAGGAAAGAAGGAAGGCAGACAGGCAGGCATACAGACAGACATACAGGTTAAAAAAATAAATAAAACTGTCCCTATTCATGGATGACATTATTGTCTATGTAGAAAATCCCAAGGAATCTACAAAAAAAACCCAAAAACAAACAAACAAAAAAAACGAAAAAAAAAACCACCCCTAGAATTTATAGATGACTTTTAGCAGATCATAGGACGCAAGGTCAACAAACAACAATCAATTATATTGGCAACAGAAAACTGTAAGCCAGGGTGCCTGGGTGGCTTAGTCGTTTATGCTACCAACTCTTGGTTTCAGCTCAGGTCATGATTTCAAGGTCATGAGATGGAGCCTCGTGTCAGTCTCCATGCCTAGCTGAATATTCTCCCTCTCCCTCTGCTCCTCTGCTCCCTCCCTCTTTAAAACAAAAACAAGAAAAACTGCAAGCCAGAATTAAATATCAATACAATTTACAGTAGCTGCCCCCCCCAAAAAAAGAAAGAAAGAAAAAGAAATTGTAAATATAACGAACACATATAGGATCTCTACGTTGAAAACTACAAAATGCTGAAGTAATAAATCAGAGAAGATCTAAATAAATTGAGTCATTCCCATTCACGATTGGGAAGATTCAACATAGTAAAAATGGCAAATCCCTCTGAAGTGATTAACAGATTTACTGTGATTCCAATCAAAACCCTAGCAGGATGTTTTATAGATATAAAGTTGATTCAAAAATTTGTATGGAAAGGGAAAAGGATTAGAATAGCCAAAACAATTTTGAAAAAGAAG
This sequence comes from Neomonachus schauinslandi, assembly GCF_002201575.2. Classification (NCBI taxonomy): domain Eukaryota; kingdom Metazoa; phylum Chordata; class Mammalia; order Carnivora; family Phocidae; genus Neomonachus; species Neomonachus schauinslandi. Next base: position 166,945,430 of record NC_058405.1, read on the forward strand.
AATAAAATTAGAGGAATCCCATTATCTGATTTTTTAAAATTTTATTTTATTGTGTTGTTAATCACCATACATCACATCATTAGTTTTTGATGTAGTGTTCCATGATTCATTGTTTGCATATAACACCCAGTGCTCCATTCAATACATGCCCTCTTTAATACCCATCACCTAAGGCTTTCCATAAAGCCACTCTAAGGCAAAGAAGGAGATATACAGATCAATTAAGCAGAACAGAGTCCAGAAACAATCCCACACAAATATGGTTTAATTGATTTTTGACAAAAGTACAAAGATAAGTCAATGAAAATAAAGATATTCTTTTCAACAAGTGGTACTGGCAGAATTAGACATCTACAAGCAAAAAAATGCACCTTGACATAAATCTCATACCTTAGAAAAATTACTAAATGGAACATAGATCTAAATGAACAATACATTGTTCACATGCCCAGCATGGAGCCCAATGCAGGGCTAGAACTCATGACCTGGAGATCAAGACCTGAGCTGAGATCAAGAGTTGGACCCTTAACCGACTGAGCCACCCAGATACCCCTAAATAAAAAACGTGAAGTACAAAATTCTTAGAAGAAAACAGGAAAAAAACCCTTATGACTTGAGTTTGAGCAAAAAGTTCTTAGATATGATACCAAATTCATGATCCATAGAAGAAAAAATATATCAGTTTGAATTCATCAAAATTAAAAACTTTAGCTCTATGAAACCCATTTCAGAACTAGCTACAGATAAGGGAGTAAATATTTACAAATCACGTATCTGACAAAGGACTTGTATCTATTGGGGAAGTGCCAGAGCCTGACCACCTTGCATATTGCCACATAGACCACATAGGCAAGGCTTGAACAGCGGCTGCATCTTGATAGAATGCCTTGTGATCCTCCTGGAACATGAGAGCATGGGAGACGTGAGAGGGGCGGCTACAAGGCCATATCTCACTGGCCTCCCTATCTACCCAGGAGGCTGTCATGAGGCAGTGCTCATAGTTTCAGGGTTCTTATGGGGTCTGAGGCTTTTCTGCCTCACAACCATTAAGGCACATGTACAGCTGTAAAAGTGATGAGCAGCACCGTGGAATGGAATCCTCAGCAAGAGTGTCCCATCATTCCTGCTACAGTCATCTGGCCTCTTTTGTTTCAGTGCCATCCCACATAAAGGCCACAGAGAGCTGGTACCTTTAAGCTACTCATCTTTTCACTCTATGTAAACAGTAAACTGAGTCAAAATTTGTTTCTATGTAAACAGTAAACTGAGTCAAAAATTGTTTCTTTACAATGAGGTTGGTTCAATACTCAAAATACAATCCATGTAATCCACAATATTAATAATCCAAAGAAAAACCATATGATCATATCGATTCATGTAGAAAAGCATTTCACAGAATTCAACATCCTTTAATGGTAAAAACTCTCATCAAATTCTGAATCTGTCAGCATGGTTTTGCCTTGTGCTTGACAGTATCAGAATATATAAAGAACTCTTAAAGTTTGACATTAAGAACAAGCAACCCAACTACAAAATGGGCAAAAGATCTGATTAGAAAATTCACCAAAGAAGATATGTGAAAAGAAAATAAGCACATGAAAAGCTGTTCAATATCATTAGGCATTGGGGAAATGCAAATTAAAACCACAATGCAATACATACTATTAGATTACTACATTATTACTACATACATATTAGAATGACGAAAATAAAAAATACAGTGCTAGAGAAGATGCAGAGCAATTGGAACTCTTACGTTGCTGGTGGAAAGTCAAATGGTTCTGGTATTCTGGAAAAGCAGCTTGGCATTTCCTAGAAAGTTCAACATTTACCTTTATGACCTAACAATTCTCTCCAACTCATTTCCTGGGTATTTAATCTCAGCAACCAAAATGTCCTTACGCAGGTGAATGAATGAACAAACTGCAGTATATCCATACAGTGACATACTATTTAGCACTAAAACAAGGAACACCCTATTCACACAACATGAATAAATCTTAAATTCATTTTACTAAGAGAATGAAGCCATTCTTGAGGAGTTACATACTCCTCCATTTAAATGACAGTCTCGAAATGACAAAACTAGAGTAACAGAACAGATCGGGGGTAGAGGTACAGAGAGGATGTGACTATAAAGGGCACAAGGTATTTTTGGGGGGTAATGGAACTGTTCTGTATCCTGATTGTGGTGGGGGTTGGATGAATCTATTTACATGCTAAATTCAGAGAACCAAAAAAGGCAATTTTACTGTATGTATGTGTATCAAAAACAGGCAAGTTTGCTGTATGTTAATTAAAAAAAATAAAATTTAAAAAGAAAGAAAAAAGAGAGAAGGGAGAACAGTTATAAAATAAGAGATTTAAGAGACAAAAAAATGCAATTTGTGGACCTTCTTTGGATCCTGGTTTGAGCAAACCAACTACAAGAGGCATTCTTTTTTTTTTTTTTTAAAGATTTTATTTATTTGACAGAGAGAGACACAGCGAGAGAAGGAACACAAGCAGGGGGAGTGGGAGAGGGAGAAGCAGGCCCCCCGCTGAGCAGGGAGCCTGATGCGGGGCTCCATCCCAGGATCCTGGGATCATGATGACCTGAGCCAAAGGCAGACATCCAACGACTGAGCCACCCACACGCCCCTACAAGAGGCATTCTTGATACAACCAAGAAAACTTTAATGTTGATTTGGAAGTGTAAGTTAAATTTATTTTTAAAATATGATGATGGCCTTGTGGTTATGTAAAAAAAATCTTCATCAATTAGATATGTATTCTGAGATACACATGTATGAGTGAAATAGGATTAAGTCTGGGATTTGCTTTAAAATAATTGAGAAAAACAAGTGGAGGAGATACACTGGCAAACGTGGAAGCTTGTGGTTCATTATATGATCTTTACTATTTTTGAGAATGTTTGAAGTTTTCTGTAATTTTTCTTAAAAACGGGAAATGAGATTTCAAAAACAGAGTAGAACTTCCTTTCCACATTTATTATAAAGCAGTAGACATGATAGGCCTACTGTTGGTTTCCATCTCAATGTCAAATCTTTCCAATGACTCCGAATAAATAAATGCTGCGTGTGCCAAAAATAATACTGACCTATGGGGGGCGCCTGGGAGGCTCAGTTGTTGAGCGTCTGCCTTCTGCTCGGGTCATGGTCCCAGGGTCCCGGAATCGAGCCCCACATCGGGCTTCTTGCTCAGCGGGAGGCCTGCTTCTCCCTCTTCCACTCCCCCTGCTTGTGTTCCCTGTCTCACTGTGCCTCTCTCTGTCAAATAAATAAATGATCTTAAAAAAAAAAAAAAAATACTGACCTATGGAAAAAAACAGTCTCCTAGAAATCTTACACCTTGAGCAATAAACTCCTAAAATTACTAGATTAGTAAAGATTTGCAGTTAGATTTTCAAATAGCATATCAAAACAGCTTCTTTTATATATTACCATTTTCAATGACACCATCAAAGAAATAAAGGGTGAAAATTTTACAGCAATAATTATGATTCTAAAAACCTCAGCTAAAAAACAAAATTACTCAGGCTTTTTGATTCTCATTAATTATTTACACAGTGTGGCTCTCTTGCTGTGTTGGTCCAGTCTGTTCTTTTGAGAATTATTATTATTTATCGTTTCTTGAGCACTTAGCACAGCGTGATATACATGATGAGAAATTCCCTCCCTAGGGGATAACAATCAAAACCACACAAGCAAAACACAAAGATTAGCTATTTAAGAAATGAAAACTAAATCAAAGGTTAAGAAACACATTCTGAACTCCCCTTTTTCTTGCTTTCAGCTTTAAGCCCATGATATAACACATGCCTCTTTTAGGGGCCCAAAAGAAGAGTGAAGTTGCCAAGACAAAAAACAAAACGAAAAAACAACAACAAAAAAACTGGTTTAGGAGATAGAAAAATCCTAGACATTATTCCAAGAAGACATCCTATCTTAGAAATCCTTTCACTCTCTGAGATATATAAATTACCAAAACCTATTCCTAGCTCTAGTGGACTGTAATAGCTTTGTGTGTGTATGATTTAGGTCTTCCCAGCAGACTTTTCTGTTCCCTTTTTTTTTTTTTTTAAGATTTTATTTATTTGACAGAGAGAGACACAGCGAGAGAGGGAACACAAGCAGGGAGAGTGGGAGGGGGAGAAGCAGGCTTCCCGCAGAGCAGGGAGCCTAATGCAGGGCTCAATCCCAGGACCCTGGGATTATGACCTGAGCCAAAGGCAGACGCTTAACAACTGAGCCACCCAGGCGCCCCTGTTCCCTTTCTTTTGATAATACCACTCTTGCTTCAGGAACTGCCTCTCCTGTATTCCTGATGAGACTGTCAATCATAATGCACCTTTCCTCTACCTTATAATGACATTGTGCTAAAGGCTGTAGGCCCAGAGAAGCCCAAGGTCATTTTTACAGAGTGTGCAATGAAATTTCCCTACAGGGTCCATTAGACCCATTTGCAAAAAAAAAAAAAATAAAGTAATTGGTTATAGTTTAAGTGCTGGCAGTCCTAAGCCCTGGAATCAAGCCTCTGGGACCCTAGTTCCTATAGTTGTTTTAGATTGTTGAACTACTCCACAATCCTTTTATATTTATTTACTTTGGGCGGGGGAGGGGCAGAGAGAGACTCTTAAGCAGTCTCCACGCCCAGCGTGGATGAGGGGCTCCGTCTCATGACCCTGAGATCATGACCTGAGCCCAAATCAAGAGTTGGGCACTTAACTAAGCCATCCAACTGCCTCTCCACAGTCCTTTTAAGCTAGCACACTCAAGTTTGTGTTCACAATAGTACGAATTAGGTTTCTTTTGTCATTTGCACCTGAAAGAATCCTGAGATATTAAAAGAACTTGCCCAAGATCCAACAGCTCCTAAAAGGTATTTATTCAAATTCAGGTCTGTCCGTCTCCCCAGAGTAGGCTTTTCCTACTATGCCAATGTACTTTTTATGTGTATGTTCCTAAAATCTAGTTTCTGTAAGATTGAGAAAGGAAGGAAAAGGGGCTGAGAGGCAGCGGGTCAGTCTGTCTAATCCTATATTGGTTTCCGGTAATAGGGGGAGGGGAGAACTACAAATACCGTAATCTAATAAAAATTTATTTTAACCCATTTTGTAAAGTATTTAATACCTATGAACAAGAACTCCAGGGGGCAATCATACAAACTTCTACCCAAGAGGTGTGGAATTCTAGGAAAGAATGGTATCAAAGTATTTTCTCTTCCCTCTGCTCTACCCAGTTGTAATGGTTGCATTAAAAAACAATACCAACACCACCAAATTAAGAAGTTTTCGAAGTTTATCAAGAATACCTCTATTTGTTTCCATTAAAAGTGTCTTTATTCACTGTTTCACAGGATTTTGCAAAAAAAAGAAAAAGGTACTGAAATGATTCTATCAGATTACAAATTAAATTAATGGCTGCTGCTTCTTTTTTTTTTTTTTTTGCCCAACCAACCGAGCCACCCAGGCACCCAATGGCTTCTTTTTTGATAATAATTACTTTTAAGTGTCAAATCAAATGCTTCCTCACTTTCCTATCTTATTTATTTACTTTTAATTAATTAATTTTTAAAAAGATTTTATTTGACAGAGATACACAGCGAGAGAGGGAACACAAGCAGTGGGGAATGGGAGAGGGAGAAGCAGGCTTCCTGAGGAGCAGGGAGCCCAATGCAGGGCTCGATCCCAGGACCCCAGGATCATGACGCTTAACGAATGAGCTACCCAGGTGCCCCATTTATTTAGTTTTTAAAAAGATTTTATTTTTAAGTAATCTCCACACCCAACATGGGGCTTATACTCACAACCCCATAATCAAGGGCTGCATGCTCTACTGACTGAGCCAGCTGGCCAGGTGCCCCCTCACTTTTCTATTTTAAATGGTTTCTGTGATTATTACACTTATCATGATTTGAAATTTTCTTGTTTATTTATTTACTTCTTTATTTGTTGCAACTTATTTGCTTATTCACATCTTAGCAGGGATCTTGCCAGTTTCAGTTGCCATCATATTTTTAAGTTTGGCTTATAGAAGACACAAAGTATTTTGTTAGGTTTTTTTTTTTAAAGATTTTATTTATTTGACAGAGAGAGATACAGTGAGAGAGGGAACACAAGCAGGGGGAGTGGGAGAGGGAGAAGCAGGCCTCCCGCTGAGCAAAAAGCCCGATGTGGGGCTCGATCCCAGGACCCTGGGATCATGACCCGAGCTGAAGGCAGATGCTAAGGACTGAGTCACCCAGGCGCCCCTATTTGTTAGTTTTTTAGTACACTGCTCCAAAATAAAAGTCACTGTTTTGATACCTATAAGGTATACCAATATATTGAAACTAAAGGATGATAAATTATTCTGTGTTCTCCTATAAATGAAACTGGGATGAAATCTGTTGAAAGCCCAGGTGTTAGTAGATGAGAGAAGCGACCACATTCTCTAGTTGGGTGGGGTTGGGCAAATGCTCAGCTTGAGTTTAGGGATTCCAGGAATCCAGTGGTTCCTGCTTCCACTAAAGCAGCTCTTCATTCATCAGCATTTCAGAGACTCTGCATAAGCTTTTGTTTGAGGAAATGATGCCAGGGCCTAAAAACAGAGTGTTTAGGAGAGGGTGGTAGAAATCATTTACATTGTATATTCTTCCCTTTCAAAGTCAATGTGCTGTAACTATTATTAATGTTACTATAAATAGTAATATTTAACAAAACTATTGCTGCCTCAATTTGAAAGCAATTATGCTTTTTTCGAATTTTAGAGAGAATCAAAGACCAAGGTTTCTAGAATCAGAAAATTTTTGCCTTTTAGCTATGTAAAAAATTAAAAGTTAAACCTTGTACTGGAGAATTTTAGAATCTTTGAATTCAAAGTTTCTCCTACCACTGTAATAATCTCATATTTGATTTCTCTTTAATAGAGCATATAAAAACATGTTTAGCGTTTCCTCCCTTGCCAGGTTGCATTTTATCTTGAGTAGATTTAAAACCAGATTATTTGTAACAGGATTCCAGGATGTGGGCAGATGTCTATTTGTCATGGACGATATCTCTTGCAATCAGCTCCTTCATTATTTCGTTGGTACCACCATAGATTGGCTGAACTCGGGCATCCACATAAGCTCTAAATAAATCAGAAGATGACTGAGTAAATAAAAGATATTGGAAATTACAAATTTTGACTTACCAGGTAACTATTAGTTTATTTATTTAATGAAATCCGAACAATAAAAGTTCTTTATAAATTCCTTTTTTTCCACTATGGCATTCATCCTAGATTTTTATAATTATAAAATTCTATTAAGATACTGATCATCTTTATAGCTTTGTTTTAGTTTGCTTGATGAGACTGCAATTTCAAAATAACATTTATTAGTATGTTTCATTGATTTAATTTTGTAAAATTTAGCACATACAGCATTCTAAAAAAGGCTGTTTCAGGTTTAGAATGGACAGAATGTCTTAACTTCTTGTTATCTTCAATGTTCCCTTAAAAAAAAGTTGAAATCTACTGGTTTTATAGGAAACAAAAGAGAAAAGAAAGTACCTATTTTCTAACATCCCTTTAGATTCCCACTACCAATGCTGCCATCAGGAGTATAAATTGATACTTTAGAAAATATTACTTCCCACAAAGTTAACAAGTAACTTATTTTTTGAAAATGGTTAATAGTCACTCCAGTAATGTATGACATTAAAATACTGAGTGCCTAAGTCTACTGCCACAAAAAAAGAAAAAATGTTACGAGGAATTCACTTTTGGTAGCAATGATAGCAACCAGGAAACTGTATAGTTGTTTTTACCTTTTCTCATCTCATTTTATCCTCCCACTTTATCCTCTCATTTTCTCATCTCATTTTATCCTCTCATATCCTTTATCCTTTACATCAGCATCAGGGAGGATAAGTACTACTATTGTTTTGCAGGTAAAGGAACTGAGTGCAGAGCAGTTATATATACATGTACTAATTAATGGTTGTTATTTATTGGTCACATAACAGATAGTTAATTGGCAGGCTGGAATGAAAAGGTAGGTATCTTGCCACTTTGGCAAGTATCTTTTTTATTCTATCACAATATTTTCGTTGGTATAGGCATGCAGGACTAGTTATGAGCTTTGGACTTTCCTAGTAGACAAATTCAAAGGCATTTTTTTTTTCAAGCATAAAATGCTTTTTGTTTTTATTTATTTATATTTATATTTATTTATTTTAAAAATTTTATTTATTTGAGAGAGAGCAAGAGAGCGAGAGCACTGGGGAGAAGCGGGGGGAGCAGAGAGAGTGGGAGAAGGAGGCTCTCCACTGAGCAGGGAGCCCAAGGTGGGGCCTGATCTCAGGGTTCCAGAATCATGACCCGAGCCCAAGGCAGCCAATTAACCGACTGAGCCACCAGGCTCCCCTGTTTTTTCTTTTTAATCTGAGACAAATTAAATGTGCCAGCTCTCTAGGAAAATGACCAGTTCTAGGACTCTCCATATTCATCATGGTACCTTGCAAACAGTGAGCACTCAGTAAATATTTACTGATTTGGTGTATTACAAAGGAATTTTAGAGTCTCAGTACCTACTTTTTGATGAAACTTGAAATATGAAGACATCTGCATTTTCAAATATATTTTTTCTTCTGAACAGATCCCATTGTTGCCCACAAAATCGAGCACTTGCATGTAAAGAAGCTACCTAGCATTTCAGCCTACTTCAGCAATGCTTTTAGAAATTTTTGGACTGGGCTTTTTTCTTTTTTTCCACCTTAAATAAGTTCCAATGGAGTAGGTAATGACAGAGATCAGCACACCTTTTATAGGTTACTAATTAAATTAAGTCATCAACTAAAATTGACAGAGAAAGGCAGCAGAAGGAATGTTTAACCACACAGTGACGAAGCTCTGTATCTCAGGCTGTTCTTCCTAGCAGGACAGAGTCTTGAAATGGCAAAGCTCAATAAGCCTCACTTCTCAAAGGCCCCAAGCCTAATGAGTAAGACTGAAACACGTTCACATGCTTAAGACCAATTATTTAAAAACAAAAAACAAAAAAAAAGCGACGAAACAAAAAAGCAAAACAAACAAAAAACCCCAACAAACCCAACACACACACACACACACACACACACACAAATAAAAACAGCTTACCCCGAGGATATAAGAAACACAATCAGAATGATTTTTTCTCTCAAAGTCTGTGCCCTGCAACCACATACTGCCTAATGTGTCTAATCAGCCTTTTGATATTATCTACTATTCTCTCTTCCTAACTTATGAAAAGTTCTTTCCTCCTGTCTTTGGGAAGAAAAACAGCAGTCTAGTTTAAAAGTTCGTACAATCTTTGAACTAACGAACCAGCCAAGAAGGGGATTATTATTCCTGAAAGGAAATGTAAGTCTCTCAAATTGAAACCAGGCATTTCAAGTAAGCCATCAAGCTACAAGATTTGCTTGCTACTGACCTGAGGAATGGCCTCTAAGAAAACAGAGAGCAAGACTTACTCTACACTCTGATCTTGGGCTATGTGGATGGTGACTCTTCACCTCATATGCCTTTCTTGGAACCTGAACTACATTAGACAAACACTGAGCCAATACATGTCTACATTTCCAAAAGCGGTTGTAATGGCACAATCAAGTAGAAGAATATAGATATGCATTATGATTTCACTCTTTTACATTGTGAATATTATGAATAAGATGGATTAATATTGTGAATAAAACATGAAAATGCACAGAAAAAAATTCCAGTGATGATTTAATTTGTGCTAGCATAACTCAATGTTTACTTCTGATTTCATGACTATACAAAGATAAAAAAAATATATCTGCTTTTGATTAAGGCTCATTTGAAATAGTTCTGAAAGGATATGCCAAAATCCAAGTCCAGGGATTGACCAAAAAATAAAATAAAATGAGTATATATATGAGTGTGCGTATATATATAAAATTTAGTTACTTCATGTCTACATTCCCAAAGAAGGGAAAAGCCCTAGTTGCTGCTGAGTTTTTATAAAAGGTTATAAATTATACACACACTGTGATTAAAGCTTTGTGAACTGCCCCAATGGCTACAGAAAATTAGTAGATTAAATCTATACTGGAGCTTCTGTTCTTAATGTAACTTAACTAAAATGTTTAATTTTCCTCATTAAAGACCATAAGTATATCAAATGTTTTCAATTATGTTTGCCAAAATAATAAATTTGAAAGTCAGTCTGAATACTAGTTTGATAATTTTCCCCTTCAGATAGTCTGTATTTAGATTAAAATTAGAATAGAAAAAGTTTTTAGAAGCCCATAGCATTCACATTCTCAGATTCAGAACTCAACTGGACTTCTCTCCATATAGTAAAACTTCCTTGAGAAAGTTTTATAAACTGAAAATATTGCTAAATAAGAGGAAAATTTGCTAGAGCAAAATGAATAATCAAATATTTAAGATATGAAAACTTTGATCCTTATCATATTTAAGTTTTTTTCTGAAGTGCCAATTTTTTTTTACTTTTAAAAAGTGGTATTTTAGGGGCACCTGGGTGGCTCAGTCAGTTGAGTGTTTCTTGGTTTGGGCTCAGGTCATGACCTCATGGTCATGAGATCAAGCCCAGTGTCCAGCTCATGCTGACTTGAGATTCTCTGCCCCTCCTCTGGCTCGTGTGTGTGTGTGTGTGTGTGTGTGCACGTGCGCACGCACATGCCCGTATGCATTCTCTCTATCTAAAATAAATAAAATCTTTTTTTTTTTTTTAAAGATTTTATTTATTTATTTGAGAGAGAGAGAATGAGAG